>NC_069504.1:9152339-9267758 GCF_027579735.1 Bombina bombina | reverse complement strand
GCTCACTACTAGCTACAGACGTACACACTGCTCTATATCACTACTAGCTACAGACTGTACACACTGCTCTATCACTACTAGCTACAGACGTACACACTGCTCTATCACTACTAGCTACAGACGTACACACTGCTCTATATCACTACTAGCTACAGACATACACACTGCTCTATATCACTACTAGCTACAGACGTACACACTGCTCTATATTACTACTAGCTACAGACCTTCACACTGCTCTATATCACTACTAGCTACAGACATACACACTGCTCTATATCACTACTAGCTACAGACGTACACACTGCTCTATATCACTACTAGCTACAGACGTACACACTTCTCTATCTCACTACTAGCTACAGACATACACACTGCTCTATATCACTACTAGCTACAGACATACACACTGCTCTATATCTTTACTAGCTACAGACGTACACACTGCTCTATATCACTACTAGCTACAGACCTACACACTGCTGTATATCACTACTAGCTACAGACGTACACACTGCTGTATATCACTACAAGCTACAGACATACACACTGCTCTGTATCACTTCTAGCTACAGACGTAAACACTGCTGTATATCACTACTAGTTACAGACATACATACTGCTCTATATTACTACTAGCTACAGACGTACACACTGCTCTATCACTACTAGCTACAGACTGTACACACTGCTCTAGCTCGCTACTAGCTACAGATGTGTCGCCTTCTACTCACTATGTTATTAATGTTTTCAACAGCAACGTCTGGAAAAAGAAGCAGAGAAGAAGATTATGATGTTGGCACAAAGAGCACACAATGAGGCAGTAATGTAAGGCCGGCACTATCCTTATTCTCTCTGTATCCTCACGATCTGTGCCTCTGTGTATATTTACTCTCTGTGCCTCTGTGTGTATATTTACTCTCTGTGCCTCTGTGTGTATATTTACTCTCTGTACCTCTGTGTGTATATTTACTCTCTGTGCCTCTGTGTGTATATTTACTCTCTGTACCTCTGTGTGTATATTTACTCTCTGTGCCTCTGTGTGTATATTTACTCTCTGCGCCTCTGTGTGTATATTTACTCTCTGTGCCTATGTGTGTATATTTAGTCTCTGTGCCTCTGTGTGTATATTTAGTCTCTGTGCCTCTGTGTGTATATTTACTCTCTGTGCCTCTGTGTGTATATTTACTCTCTGTGCTTCTGTGTGTATGTTTACTCTCTGTACCTCTGTGTGTATATTTACTCTCTGTACCTCTGTGTGTATATTTACTCTCTGTGCCTCTGTGTGTATATTTACTCTCTGTACCTCTGTGTGTATATTTACTCTCTGCACCTCTGTGTGTATATTTACTCTCTGTACCTCTGTGTGTATATTTACTCTCTGTACCTCTGTGTGTATATTTACTCTCTGTGCCTCTGTGTGTATATTTACTCTCTGTGCCTATGTGTGTATATTTACTCTCTGTGCCTCTGTGTGTATATTTACTCTCTGTGCCTCTGTGTGTATATTTACTCTCTGTACCTCTGTGTGTATATTTAGTCTCTGTGCCTCTGTGTGTATATTTACTCTCTGCCTCTGTGTGTATATTTACTCTCTGCCTCTGTGTGTATATTTACTCTCTGTGCCTCTGCGTGTATATTTAGTCTCTGTACCTCTGTGTGTATATTTACTCTCTGTGCCTCTGCTTGTATATTTACTCTCTGTGCCTCTGTGTATATTTACTCTCTGTACCTCTGTGTGTATATTTACTCTCTGTGCCTCTGTGTGTATATTTACTCTCTGTGCCTCTGCGTGTATATTTACTCTCTGTGCCTCTGCGTGTATATTTACTCTCTGTGCCTCTGTGTGTATATTTACTCTCTGTACCTCTGTATGTATATTTACTATGTGCCTCTGCGTGTATATTTACTCTCTGTGCCTCTGTGTGTATATTTACTCTCTGTACCTCTGTGTGTATATTTACTCTCTGTGCCTCTGTGTGTATATTTACTCTCTGTGCCTCTGCGTGTATATTTACTCTCTGTGCCTCTGTGTGTATATTTACTCTCTGTACCTCTGCGTGTATATTTAGTCTCTGTGCCTCTGCGTGTATATTTACTCTCTGTGCCTCTGTGTGTATATTTACTCTCTGCCTCTGTGTGTATATTTACTCTCTGCGCCTCTGTGTGTATGTTTACTCTCTGTGCCTCTGTGTATATTTAATCTCTGTACCTCTGTGTGTATATTTACTCTCTGTGCCTCTGTGTGTATATTTACTCTCTGTGCCTCTGCGTGTATATTTACTCTCTGTGCCTCTGCGTGTATATTTACTCTCTGTGCCTCTGTGTGTATATTTACTCTCTGTACCTCTGTGTGTATATTTACTCTCTGTGCCTCTGTGTGTATATTTAATCTCTGTGCCTCTGTGTGTATATTTACTCTCTGTGCCTCTGTGTGTATATTTACTCTCTGTACCTCTGTGTGTATATTTACTCTCTGTGCCTCTGTGTGTATATTTACTCTCTGTGCCTCTGTGTGTATATTTACTCTCTGTGCCTCTGTGTGTATATTTACTCTCTGTGCCTCTGTGTGTATATTTACTCTCTGTACCTCTGTGTGTATATTTACGCTCTGTGCCTCTGTGTGTATATTTACTCTCTGTACCTCTGTGTGTATATTTACTCTCTGCGCCTCTGTGTGTATATTTACTCTCTGCGCCTATGTGTGTATATTTACTCTCTGTGCCTCTGTGTGTATATTTACTCTCTGTGCCTCTGTGTGTATATTTACTCTCTGTGCCTCTGTGTGTATATTTACGCTCTGTGCCTCTGTGTGTATATTTACTCTCTGTGACTCTGTGTGTATATTTACTCTCTGTACCTCTGTGTGTATATTTACTCTGTGCCTCTGTGTGTATATTTACTCTCTGCGCCTCTGTGTGTATATTTATTCTCTGTGTGTATATTTGCTCTCTGCGCCTCTGTGTGCCTCTGTGTGTATATTTACTCTCTGTGCCTCTGTGTGTATATTTACTCTGTGCCTCTGTGTGTATATTTACTCTCGGTACCTCTGCGTGTATATTTCTCTTGTTAAGTGTATCCAGTCCACGGATCATCCATTACTTATGGGATATTAACTCCTCCCCAACAGGAAGTGCAAGAGGATTCACCCAGCAGAGCTGCTATATAGCTCCTCCCCTAACTGCCATTACCAGTCATTCTCTTGCACCCAACGAATAGATAGGATGTGTGAGAGGACTGTGGTGATTATACTTAGTTTCTCTTGTTAAGTGTATCCAGTCCACGGATCATCCATTACTTATGGGATATTAACTCCTCCCCAACAGGAAGTGCAAGAGGATTCACCCAGCAGAGCTGCTATATAGCTCCTCCCCTAACTGCCATTACCAGTCATTCTCTTGCACCCAACGAATAGATAGGATGTGTGAGAGGACTGTGGTGATTATACTTAGTTTCATACCTTCAATCAAAAGTTTGTTATTTTATAATAGCACCGGAGTGTGTTATTCCTTCTCTGGTAGAATTTGAAGAAGAATCTACCTGAGTTTTTCTATGATTTTAGCCGGAGTAGTTAAGATCATATTGCTGTTTCTCGGCCATCTGAGGAGAGGTAAACTTCAGATCAGGGGACAGCGGGCAGATTAATCTGCAAAGAGGTATGTAGCAGCTTATTATTTTCTGACAATGGAATTGATGAGAAAATTCTGCCATACCGATATAATGTAAACTCAGCCTTAAATGCAGTAGCAGCAACTGGTATCAGGCTGTCATGTATGTATATTTTACACTTCAGTATTCTGGGGAATGGCACTTCACTGGAATTATACTGTATGCATAAAACTTTAGCCTAATTTGCAGGGACTAGCAACAGGCTTTTTAATAACACTCAATGTATTAATGTTAAACGTTTTTTGCTGGCATGTAAAATCGTTTAATTTTCTGAGGTACTGGGTGAAAAAATGTTTTGGGCACTATATTTTTCCAC
Source organism: Bombina bombina (assembly GCF_027579735.1). NCBI lineage: Eukaryota > Metazoa > Chordata > Amphibia > Anura > Bombinatoridae > Bombina > Bombina bombina. The sequence continues at coordinate 9,263,773 of NC_069504.1, read as the reverse complement.
TTGGCAGTCGTTTTATTTAATTTATGACAGTTTACTGATCTCTCTCACTGTTATGTGTGAGGGGGAGGGGCCTTTTTTGGCGCTTTTGCTACGCATCAAAAAATTCAGTCAGAAGTTTATTGTCTTCCCTGCATGATCCGGTTCATCTCTACAGAACTCAGGGGTCTTCAAAACTTGTTTTGAGGGAGGTAATCACTCACAGCAGAGCTGTGAGATTGTAGTTGACTGTGATAAAAAAACGTTTATTTCTGTATTTGTTTTTTTTTTTTTCTGCTATCAGGGTTAGTTATCCTTTGCTAATGGGAGCAATCCTTTGCTAAAATTGTGTTTTTTACAAAGATTTGATGCTATAACTTTTCAGTTTATTAATTTTCAACTGTCATAACTTTTTCTGTGCTTCTTATAGGCACAGTACGTTTTCATATTATAGTAAATTACTTGAAAAGTATTTCCAAGTTGCTAGTTTATTTGCTAGTGTGTTAAACATGTCTGATTCAGAGGAAGATATCTGTGCTATATGTGCTAAAGCCAAAGTGGAGCCCAATAGAAATTTATGTACTAACTGTATTGATGCTACTTTAAATAAAAGTCAATCTGTACAAATTGAACATATTTCACCAAACAACGAGGGGAGAGTTATGCCGACTAACTCGCCTCACGTGTCAGTACCTGCATCTCCCGCTCGGGAGGTGCGTGATATTGTAGCGCCGAGTACATCTGGGCGGCCATTACAAATCACATTACAGGATATGGCTACTGTTATGACTGAAGTTTTGGCTAAATTACCAGAACTAAGAGGTAAGCGTGATCACTCTGGGGTGAGAACAGAGTGCGCTGATAATATTAGGGCCATGTCAGACACTGCGTTACAATTTGCAGAACATGAGGACGGAGAGCTTCATTCTGCGGGTGACGGTTCTGATCCAAACAAACTGGATTCAGATATTTCAAATTTTAAATTTAAGCTGGAAAACCTCCGTGTATTACTAGGGGAGGTGTTAGCGGCTCTGAATGATTGTAACACAGTTGCAATACCAGAGAAAATGTGTAGGTTGGATAAATATTTTGCGGTACCGGCGAGTACTGACGTTTTTCCTATACCTAAGAGACTTACTGAAATTGTTACTAAGGAGTGGGATAGACCCGGTGTGCCGTTCTCACCCCCTCCGATATTTAGAAAGATGTTTCCAATAGACGCCACCACACAGGACTTATGGCAAACGGTCCCTAAGGTGGAGGGAGCAGTTTCTACTTTAGCTAAGCGTACCACTATCCCGGTGGAGGATAGCTGTGCCTTTTCAGATCCAATGGATAAAAAGTTAGAGGGTTACCTTAAGAAAATGTTTGTTCAACAAGGTTTTATATTGCAACCTCTTGCATGCATTGCGCCTGTCACGGCTGCAGCAGCATTTTGGTTTGAGTCTCTGGAAGAGACACTTGAATCAGCTCCATTAGATGAGATTACACACAAGCTTAAAGCCCTTAAGTTAGCTAACTCATTTATTTCAGATGCCGTAGTACATTTAACTAAACTTACGGCTAAGAATTCCGGATTCGCCATTCAGGCACGCAGAGCACTGTGGCTAAAATCCTGGTCAGCTGACGTTACTTCTAAATCTAATTTGCTTAATATACCTTTCAAAGGGCAGACCTTATTCGGGCCCGGGTTGAAAGAAATTATCGCTGACATTACAGGAGGTAAAGGCCATGCCCTGCCTCAAGACAGAGCCAAACCTAAGGCTAGACAGTCTAATTTTCGTTCCTTTCGTAATTTCAAAGCAGGAGCAGCATCAACTTCCTCTGCACCAAAACAGGAAGGAGCTGTTGCTCGCTACAGACAAGGCTGGAGACCTAACCAGTCCTGGAACAAGGGCAAGCAGGCCAGGAAACCTGCTGCTGCCCCTAAGACAGCATGAATCGAGGGCCCCCGATCCGGGAACGGATCTAGTGGGGGGCAGACTTTCTCTCTTCGCCCAGGCTTGGGCAAGAGATGTCCAGGATCCCTGGGCGTTAGAGATCATATCTCAGGGATACCTTCTAGACTTCAAATTCTCTCCCCCAAGAGGGAGATTTCATCTGTCAAGGTTGTCAACAAACCAAATAAAGAAAGAGGCGTTTCTATGCTGCGTACAAGATCTTTTATTAATGGGAGTGATCCATCCGGTTCCGCGGTCGGAACAAGGACAAGGGTTTTACTCAAATCTGTTTGTGGTTCCCAAAAAAGAGGGAACTTTCAGGCCAATCTTGGATTTAAAGATCCTAAACAAATTCCTAAGAGTTCCATCGTTCAAAATGGAAACTATTCGGACAATTTTACCCATGTTCCAAAAGGGTCAGTACATGACCACAGTGGATTTAAAGGATGCTTACCTTCACATACCGATTCACAAAGATCATTACCGGTATCTAAGGTTTGCCTTTCTAGACAGGCATTACCAGTTTGTAGCTCTTCCATTCGGATTGGCTACGGCTCCGAGAATCTTCACAAAGGTTCTGGGTGCTCTTCTGGCGGTACTAAGACCGCGAGGAATTGCGGTAGCTCCGTACCTAGACGACATTCTGATTCAAGCTTTCAAACTGCCAAGTCTCATACAGAGTTAGTACTGGCATTTCTAAGGTCGCATGGATGGAAGGTGAACGAAAAGAAGAGTTCTCTCTTTCCACTCACAAGAGTTCCCTTCTTGGGGACTCTTATAGATTCTGTAGAAATGAAGATTTACCTGACAGAAGACAGGTTAACAAAGCTTCAAAATGCATGCCGTGTCCTTCATTCCATTCAACACCCGTCAGTAGCTCAATGCATGGAGGTGATCGGCTTAATGGTAGCAGCAATGGACATAGTACCCTTTGCACGCCTACATCTCAGACCGCTGCAATTGTGCATGCTAAGTCAGTGGAATGGGGATTACTCAGACTTGTCCCCTACTCTGAATCTGGATCAAGAGACCAGAAATTCTCTTCTATGGTGGCTTTCTCGGCCACATCTGTCCAGGGGGATGCCATTCAGCAGGCCGGACTGGACAATTGTAACAACAGACGCCAGCCTACTAGGTTGGGGCGCTGTCTGGAATTCTCTGAAGGCTCAGGGACAATGGAATCAGGAGGAGAGTCTCCTACCAATAAACATTCTGGAATTGAGAGCAGTTCTCAATGCCCTTCTGGCTTGGCCCCAGTTAACAACTCGGGGGTTCATCAGGTTTCAGTCGGACAACATCACGACTGTAGCTTACATCAACCATCAGGGTGGGACAAGAAGCTCCCTAGCAATGATGGAAGTATCAAAGATAATTCGCTGGGCAGAGTCTCACTCTTGCCACCTGTCAGCAATCCACATCCCGGGAGTGGAGAACTGGGAGGCGGATTTCTTAAGTCGTCAGACTTTTCATCCGGGGGAGTGGGAACTTCATCCGGAGGTCTTTGCCCAAATACTTCGACGTTGGGGCAAACCAGAGATAGATCTCATGGCGTCTCAACAGAACGCCAAGCTTCCTCGTTACGGGTCCAGATCCAGGGATCCGGGAGCCGTTCTGATAGATGCTTTGACAGCACCTTGGACCTTCGGGATGGCTTATGTGTTTCCACCCTTCCCGATGCTTCCTCGATTGATTGCCAGAATCAAACAGGAGAGAGCATCAGTGATTCTAATAGCGCCTGTATGGCCACGCAGGACTTGGTATGCAGATCTAGTGGACATGTCATCCTGTCCACCTTGGTCGCTACCTCTGAAACAGGACCTTCTGATCCAGGGTCCCTTCAAACATCAAAATCTAATTTCTCTGAAGCTGACTGCTTGGAAATTGAACGCTTGATTTTATCAAAACGTGGTTTCTCTTGTTAAGTGTATCCAGTCCACGGATCATCCATTACTTATGGGATATTAACTCCTCCCCAACAGGAAGTGCAAGAGGATTCACCCAGCAGAGCTGCTATATAGCTCCTCCCCTAACTGCCATTACCAGTCATTCTCTTGCACCCAACGAATAGATAGGATGTGTGAGAGGACTGTGGTGATTATACTTAGTTTCATACCTTCAATCAAAAGTTTGTTATTTTATAATAGCACCGGAGTGTGTTATTCCTTCTCTGGTAGAATTTGAAGAAGAATCTACCTGAGTTTTTCTATGATTTTAGCCGGCGTAGTTAAGATCATATTGCTGTTTCTCGGCCATCTGAGGAGAGGTAAACTTCAGATCAGGGGACAGCGGGCAGATTAATCTGCAAAGAGGTATGTAGCAGCTTATTATTTTCTGACAATGCAATTGATGAGAAAATTCTGCCATACCGATATAATGTAAACTCAGCCTTAAATGCAGTAGCAGCAACTGGTATCAGGCTGTCATGTATGTATATTTTACACTTCAGTATTCTGGGGAATGACACTTCACTGGAATTATACTGTATGCATAAAGCTTTAGCCTAATTTGCAGGGACTAGCAACAGGCTTTTTAATAACACTCAATTTATTAATGTTAAACGTTTTTTGCTGGCATGTAAAATCGTTTAATTTTCTGAGGTACTGGGTGAAAAAATGTTTTGGGCACTATTTTTTTTCCACTTGGCAGTCGTTTTATTTAATTTATGACAGTTTACTGATCTCTCTCACTGTTATGTGTGAGGGGGAGGGGCCTTTTTTTGGCGCTTTTGCTACGCATCAAAAAATTCAGTCAGAAGTTTGTCTTCCCTGCATGATCCGGTTCATCTCTACAGAACTCAGGGGTCTTCAAAACTTGTTTTGAGGGAGGTAATCACTCACAGCAGAGCTGTGAGATTGTAGTTGACTGTGATAAAAAAAACGTTTATTTCTGTATTTTTTTTCTGCTATCAGGGTTAGTTATCCTTTGCTAATGGGAGCAATCCTTTGCTAAAATTGTGTTTTTTACAAAGATTTGATGCTATAACTTTTCAGTTTATTAATTTTCAACTGTCATAACTTTTTCTGTGCTTCTTATAGGCACAGTACGTTTTCATATTATAGTAAATTACTTGAAAAGTATTTCCAAGTTGCTAGTTTATTTGCTAGTGTGTTAAACATGTCTGATTCAGAGGAAGATATCTGTGCTATATGTGCTAAAGCCAAAGTGGAGCCCAATAGAAATTTATGTACTAACTGTATTGATGCTACTTTAAATAAAAGTCAATCTGTACAAATTGAACATATTTCACCAAACAACGAGGGGAGAGTTATGCCGACTAACTCGCCTCACGTGTCAGTACCTGCATCTCCCGCTCGGGAGGTGCGTGATATTGTAGCGCCGAGTACATCTGGGCGGCCATTACAAATCACATTACAGGATATGGCTACTGTTATGACTGAAGTTTTGGCTAAATTACCAGAACTAAGAGGTAAGCGTGATCACTCTGGGGTGAGAACAGAGTGCGCTGATAATATTAGGGCCATGTCAGACACTGCGTCACAATTTGCAGAACATGAGGACGGAGAGCTTCATCTGCGGGTGACGGTTCTGATCCAAACAAACTGGATTCAGATATTTCAAATTTTAAATTTAAGCTGGAAAACCTCCGTGTATTACTAGGGGAGGTGTTAGCGGCTCTGAATGATTGTAACACAGTTGCAATACCAGAGAAAATGTGTAGGTTGGATAAATATTTTGCGGTACCGGCGAGTACTGACGTTTTTCCTATACCTAAGAGACTTACTGAAATTGTTACTAAGGAGTGGGATAGACCCGGTGTGCCGTTCTCACCCCCTCCGATATTTAGAAAGATGTTTCCAATAGACGCCACCACACGGGACTTATGGCAAACGGTCCCTAAGGTGGAGGGAGCAGTTTCTACTTTAGCTAAGCGTACCACTATCCCGGTGGAGGATAGCTGTGCCTTTTCAGATCCAATGGATAAAAAGTTAGAGGGTTACCTTAAGAAAATGTTTGTTCAACAAGGTTTTATATTGCAACCTCTTGCATGCATTGCGCCTGTCACGGCTGCAGCAGCATTTTGGTTTGAGTCTCTGGAAGAGACACTTGAATCAGCTCCATTAGATGAGATTACACACAAGCTTAAAACCCTTAAGTTAGCTAACTCATTTATTTCAGATGCCGTAGTACATTTAACTAAACTTACGGCTAAGAATTCCGGATTCGCCATTCAGGCACGCAGAGCACTGTGGCTAAAATCCTGGTCAGCTGACGTTACTTCTAAATCTAAATTGCTTAATATACCTTTCAAAGGACAGACCTTATTCGGGCCCGGGTTGAAAGAAATTATCGCTGACATTACAGGAGGTAAAGGCCATGCCCTGCCTCAAGACAGAGCCAAACCTAAGGCTAGACAGTCTAATTTTCGTTCCTTTCGTAATTTCAAAGCAGGAGCAGCATCAACTTCCTCTGCACCAAAACAGGAAGGAGCTGTTGCTCGCTACAGACAAGGCTGGAGACCTAACCAGTCCTGGAACAAGGGCAAGCAGGCCAGGAAACCTGCTGCTGCCCCTAAGACAGCATGAATCGAGGGCCCCCGATCCGGGAATGGATCTAGTGGGGGGCAGACTTTCTCTCTTCGCCCAGGCTTGGGCAAGAGATGTCCAGGATCCCTGGGCGTTAGAGATCATATCTCAGGGATACCTTCTAGACTTCAAATTCTCTCCCCCAAGAGGGAGATTTCATCTGTCAAGGTTGTCAACAAACCAAATAAAGAAAGAGGCGTTTCTACGCTGCGTACAAGATCTTTTATTAATGGGAGTGATCCATCCGGTTCCGCGGTCGGAACAAGGACAAGGGTTTTACTCAAATCTGTTTGTGGCTCCCAAAAAAGAGGGAACTTTCAGGCCAATCTTGGATTTAAAGATCCTAAACAAATTCCTAAGAGTTCCATCGTTCAAAATGGAAACTATTCGGACAATTTTACCCATGATCCAAAAGGGTCAGTACATGACCACAGTGGATTTAAAGGATGCTTACCTTCACATACCGATTCACAAAGATCATTACCGGTATCTAAGGTTTGCCTTTCTAGACAGGCATTACCAGTTTGTAGCTCTTCCATTCGGATTGGCTACGGCTCCGAGAATCTTCACAAAGGTTCTGGGTGCTCTTCTGGTGGTACTAAGACCGCGAGGAATTGCGGTAGCTCCGTACCTAGACGACATTCTGATACAAGCTTCAAGCTTTCAAACTGCCAAGTCTCATACAGAGTTAGTACTGGCATTTCTAAGGTCGCATGGATGGAAGGTGAACGAAAAGAAGAGTTCTCTATTTCCACTCACAAGAGTTCCCTTCTTGGGGACTCTTATAGATTCTGTAGAAATGAAGATTTACCTGACAGAAGACAGGTTAACAAAGCTTCAAAATGCATGCCGTGTCCTTCATTCCATTCAACACCCGTCAGTAGCTCAATGCATGGAGGTGATCGGCTTAATGGTAGCAGCAATGGACATAGTACCCTTTGCACGCCTACATCTCAGACCGCTGCAATTGTGCATGCTAAGTCAGTGGAATGGGGATTACTCAGACTTGTCCCCTACTCTGAATCTGGATCAAGAGACCAGAAATTCTCTTCTATGGTGGCTTTCTCGGCCACATCTGTCCAGGGGGATGCCATTCAGCAGGCCGGACTGGACAATTGTAACAACAGACGCCAGCCTACTAGGTTGGGGCGCTGTCTGGAATTCTCTGAAGGCTCAGGGACAATGGAATCAGGAGGAGAGTCTCCTACCAATAAACATTCTGGAATTGAGAGCAGTTCTCAATGCCCTTCTGGCTTGGCCCCAGTTAACAACTCGGGGGTTCATCAGGTTTCAGTCGGACAACATCACGACTGTAGCTTACATCAACCATCAGGGAGGGACAAGAAGCTCCCTAGCAATGATGGAAGTATCAAAGATAATTCGCTGGGCAGAGTCTCACTCTTGCCACCTGTCAGCAATCCACATCCCGGGAGTGGGAACTTCATCCGGAGGTCTTTGCCCAAATACTTCGACGTTGGGGCAAACCAGAGATAGATCTCATGGCGTCTCGACAGAACGCCAAGCTTCCTCGTTACGGGTCCAGATCCAGGGATCCGGGAGCGGTTCTGATAGATGCTTTGACAGCACCTTGGACCTTCGGGATGGCTTATGTGTTTCCACCCTTCCCGATGCTTCCTCGATTGATTGCCAGAATCAAACAGGAGAGAGCATCAGTGATTCTAATAGCGCCTGCATGGCCACGCAGGACTTGGTATGCAGATCTAGTGGACATGTCATCCTGTCCACCTTGGTCGCTACCTCTGAAACAGGACCTTCTGATCCAGGGTCCCTTCAAACATCAAAATCTAATTTCTCTGAAGCTGACTGCTTGGAAATTGAACGCTTGATTTTATCAAAACGTGGTTTTTCTGAGTCAGTTATTGATACCTTAATACAGGCTAGGAAGCCTGTTACCAGAAAGATTTACCATAAGATATGGCGCAAATACTTATATTGGTGCGAATCCAAGAGTTACTCATGGAGTAAGGTTAGGATTCCGAGGATATTGTCTTTTCTACAAGAAGGTTTAGAAAAGGGTTTATCCGCTAGTTCCTTAAAGGGACAGATTTCAGCTCTGTCCATTCTTTTACACAAACGTCTGTCAGAAGTTCCGGACGTTCAAGCTTTTTGTCAGGCTTTAGCTAGGATCAAGCCTGTGTTTAAAACTGTTGCTCCACCATGGAGTTTGAACTTAGTTCTTAATGTTTTACAGGGGGTTCCGTTTGAACCCCTTCATTCCATTGATATCAAGTTGTTATCTTGGAAAGTTCTGTTTTTAATGGCGATTTCCTCGGCTCGAAGAGTCTCTGAGTTATCTGCCTTACATTGTGATTCTCCTTATCTGATTTTTCATTCAGACAAGGTAGTTCTGCGTACTAAACCTGGGTTCCTACCTAAGGTGGTCACTAACAGGAATATCAATCAAGAGATTGTGGTTCCATCTTTGTGTCCTAATCCTTCTTCGAAAAAGGAACGTCTGCTACACAATCTAGATGTAGTCCGTGCCCTGAAATTTTATCTACAGGCAACTAAGGATTTTCGACAAACGTCTTCCCTGTTTGTCGTTTATTCTGGTCAGAGGAGAGGTCAAAAAGCTTCGGCTACCTCTCTCTCCTTTTGGCTTCGTAGCATAATACGGTTAGCCTATGAGACTGCTGGACAGCAGCCTCCTGAAAGAATTACAGCACATTCTACTAGAGCTGTGGCTTCCACTTGGGCCTTTAAGAATGAGGCTTCTGTTGAACAGATTTGCAAGGCTGCAACTTGGTCTTCTCTTCATACTTTTTCCAAATTTTACAAATTTGACACTTTTGCTTCTTCGGAGGCTGTTTTTGGGAGAAAGGTTCTTCAGGCAGTGGTTCCTTCCGTATAAAGAGCCTGCCTGTCCCTCCCGTCATCCGTGTACTTTAGCTTTGGTATTGGTATCCCATAAGTAATGGATGATCCGTGGACTGGATACACTTAACAAGAGAAAACATAATTTATGCTTACCTGATAAATTTATTTCTCTTGTAGTGTATCCAGTCCATGGCCCGCCCTGTCACTTTAAGGCAGGTAATTTTTCCATTAAACTACAGTCACCACTGCACCCTATGGTTTTCCTTTCTCTGCATGTTTTCGGTCGAATGACTGGTAATGGCAGTGAGGGGAGGAGCTATATAGCAGCTCTGCTGGGTGAATCCTCTTGCACTTCCTGTTGGGGAGGAGTTAATATCCCATAAGTAATGGATGATCCGTGGACTGGATACACTACAAGAGAAATAAATTTATCAGCTAAGCATAAATTATGTTTTCATACCTTCAATCAAAAGTTTGTTATTTTATAATAGCACCGGAGTGTGTTATTCCTTCTCTGGTAGAATTTGAAGAAGAATCTACCTGAGTTTTTCTATGATTTTAGCCGGAGTAGTTAAGATCATATTGCTGTTTCTCGGCCATCTGAGGAGAGGTAAACTTCAGATCAGGGGACAGCGGGCAGATTAATCTGCAAAGAGGTATGTAGCAGCATATTATTTTCTGACAATGGAATTGATGAGAAAATTCTGCCATACCGATATAATGTAAACTCAGCCTTAAATGCAGTAGCAGCAACTGGTATCAGGCTGTCATGTATGTATATTTTACACTTCAGTATTCTGGGGAATGGCACTTCACTGGAATTATACTGTATGCATAAATCTTTAGCCTAATTTGCAGGGACTAGCAACAGGCTTTTTAATAACACTCAATTTATTAATGTTAAACGTTTTTTTGCTGGCATGTAAAATCGTTTAATTTTCTGAGGTACTGGGTGAAAAAATGTTTTGGGCACTATTTTTTTCCACTTGGCAGTCGTTTTATTTAATTTATGACAGTTTACTGATCTCTCTCACTGTTATGTGTGAGGGGGAGGGACCTTTTTTGGTGCGTTTGCTACGCATCAAAAAATTCAGTCAGAAGTTTATTGTCTTCCCTGCATGATCCGGTTCATCTCTACAGAACTCAGGGGTCTTCAAAACTTGTTTTGAGGGAGGTAATCACTCACAGCAGAGCTGTGAGATTGTAGTTGACTGTGATAAAAAAAAACACGTTTATTTCTGTATTTTTTTTTTTTTCTGCTATCAGGGTTAGTTATCCTTTGCTAATGGGAGCAATCCTTTGCTAAAATTGTGTTTTTTACAAAGATTTGATGCTATAACTTTTCAGTTTATTAATTTTCAACTGTCATAACTTTTTCTGTGCTTCTTATAGGCACAGTACGTTTTCATATTATAGTAAATTACTTGAAAAGTATTTCCAAGTTGCTAGTTTATTTGCTAGTGTGTTAAACATGTCTGATTCAGAGGAAGATATCTGTGCTATATGTGCTAAAGCCAAAGTGGAGCCCAATAGAAATTTATGTACTAACTGTATTGATGCTACTTTAAATAAAAGTCAATCTGTACAAATAGAACATATTTCACCAAACAACGAAGGGAGAGTTATGCCGACTAACTCGCCTCACGTGTCAGTACCTGCATCTTCCGCTCGGGAGGTGCGTGATATTGTAGCGCCGAGTACATCTGGGCGGCCATTACAAATCACATTACAGGATATGGCTACTGTTATGACTGAAGTTTTGGCTAAATTACCAGAACTAAGAGGTAAGCGTGATCACTCTGGGGTGAGAACAGAGTGCGCTGATAATATTAGGGCCATGTCAGACACTGCGTCACAATTTGCAGAACATGAGGACGGAGAGCTTCATTCTGCGGGTGACGGTTCTGATCCAAACAAACTGGATTCAGATATTTCAAATTTTAAATTTAAGCTGGAAAACCTCCGTGTATTACTAGGGGAGGTGTTAGCGGCTCTGAATGATTGTAACACAGTTGCAATACCAGAGAAAATGTGTAGGTTGGATAAATATTTTGCGGTACCGGCGAGTACTGACGTTTTTCCTATACCTAAGAGACTTACTGAAATTGTTACTAAGGAGTGGGATAGACCCGGTGTGCCGTTCTCACCCCCTCCGATATTTAGAAAGATGTTTCCAATAGACGCCACCACACGGGACTTATGGCAAACGGTCCCTAAGGTGGAGGGAGCAGTTTCTACTTTAGCTAAGCGTACCACTATCCCGAGGATAGCTGTGCCTTTTCAGATCCAATGGATAAAAAGTTAGAGGGTTACCTTAAGAAAATGTTTGTTCAACAAGGTTTTATATTGCAACCTCTTGCATGCATTGCGCCTGTCACGGCTGCAGCAGCATTTTGGTTTGAGTCTCTGGAAGAGACACTTGAATCAGCTCCATTAGATGAGATTACACACAAGCTTAAAGCCCTTAAGTTAGCTAACTCATTTATTTCAGATGCCGTAGTACATTTAACTAAACTTACGGCTAAGAATTCCGGATTCGCCATTCAGGCACGCAGAGCACTGTGGCTAAAATCCTGGTCAGCTGACGTTACTTCTAAATCTAAATTGCTTAATATACCTTTCAAAGGGCAGACCTTATTCGGGCCCGGGTTGAAAGAAATTATCGCTGACATTACAGGAGGTAAAGGCCATGCCCTGCCTCAAGACAGAGCCAAACCTAAGGCTAGACAGTCTAATTTTCGTTCCTTTCGTAATTTCAAAGCAGAAGCAGCATCAACTTCCTCTGCACCAAAACAGGAAGGAGCTGTTGCTCGCTACAGACAAGGCTGGAGACCTAACCAGTCCTGGAACAAGGGCAAGCAGGCCAGGAAACCTGCTGCTGCCCCTAAGACAGCATGAATCGAGGGCCCCCGATCCGGGAACGGATCTAGTGGGGGGCAGACTTTCTCTCTTCGCCCAGGCTTGGGCAAGAGATGTCCAGGATCCCTGGGCGTTAGAGATCATATCTCAGGGATACCTTCTAGACTTCAAATTCTCTCCCCCAAGAGGGAGATTTCATCTGTCAAGGTTGTCAACAAACCAAATAAAGAAAGAGGCGTTTCTACGCTGCGTACAAGATCTTTTATTAATGGGAGTGATCCATCCGGTTCCGCGGTCGGAACAAGGACAAGGGTTTTACTCAAATCTGTTTGTGGTTCCCAAAAAAGAGGAAACTTTCAGGCCAATCTTGGATTTAAAGATCCTAAACAAATTCCTAAGAGTTCCATCGTTCAAAATGGAAACTATTCGGACAATTTTACCCATGATCCAAAAGGGTCAGTACATGACCACAGTGGATTTAAAGGATGCTTACCTTCACATACCGATTCACAAAGATCATTACCGGTATCTAAGGTTTGCCTTTCTAGACAGGCATTACCAGTTTGTAGCTCTTCCATTCGGATTGGCTACGGCTCCGAGAATCTTCACAAAGGTTCTGGGTGCTCTTCTGGCGGTACTAAGACCGCGAGGAATTGCGGTAGCTCCGTACCTAGACGACATTCTGATACAAGCTTCAAGCTTTCAAACTGCCAAGTCTCATACAGAGTTAGTACTGGCATTTCTAAGGTCGCATGGATGGAAGGTGAACGAAAAGAAGAGTTCTCTCTTTCCACTCACAAGAGTTCCCTTCTTGGGGACTCTTATAGATTCTGTAGAAATGAAGATTTACCTGACAGAAGACAGGTTAACAAAGCTTCAAAATGCATGCCGTGTCCTTCATTCCATTCAACACCCGTCAGTAGCTCAATGCATGGAGGTGATCGGCTTAATGGTAGCAGCAATGGACATAGTACCCTTTGCACGTCTACATCTCAGACCGCTGCAATTGTGCATGCTAAGTCAGTGGAATGGGGATTACTCAGACTTGTCCCCTACTCTGAATCTGGATCAAGAGACCAGAAATTCTCTTCTATGGTGGCTTTCTCGGCCACATCTGTCCAGGGGGATGCCATTCAGCAGGCCGGACTGGACAATTGTAACAACAGACGCCAGCCTACTAGGTTGGGGCGCTGTCTGGAATTCTCTGAAGGCTCAGGGACAATGGAATCAGGAGGAGAGTCTCCTACCAATAAACATTCTGGAATTGAGAGCAGTTCTCAATGCCCTTCTGGCTTGGCCCCAGTTAACAACTCGGGGGTTCATCAGGTTTCAGTCGGACAACATCACGACTGTAGCTTACATCAACCATCAAGGAGGGACAAGAAGCTCCCTAGCAATGATGGAAGTATCAAAGATAATTCGCTGGGCAGAGTCTCACTCTTGCCACCTGTCAGCAATCCACATCCCGGGAGTGGAGAACTGGGAGGCGGATTTCTTAAGTCGTCAGACTTTTCATCCGGGGGAGTGGGAACTTCATCCGGAGGTCTTTGCCCAAATACTTCGACGTTGGGGCGTCTCGACAGAACCCCAAGCTTCCTCGTTACGGGTCCAGATCCAGGGATCCGGGAGCGGTTCTGATAGATGCTTTGACAGCACCTTGGACCTTCGGGATGGCTTATGTGTTTCCACCCTTCCCGATGCTTCCTCGATTGATTGCCAGAATCAAACAGGAGAGAGCATCAGTGATTCTAATAACGCCTGCATGGCCACGCAGGACTTGGTATGCAGATCTAGTGGACATGTCATCCTGTCCACCTTGGTCGCTACCTCTGAAAAAGGACCTTCTGATCCAGGGTCCCTTCAAACATCAAAATCTAATTTCTCTGAAGCTGACTGCTTGGAAATTGAACGCTTGATTTTATCAAAACGTGGTTTTTCTGAGTCAGTTATTGATACCTTAATACAGGCTAGGAAGCCTGTTACCAGAAAGATTTACCATAAGATATGGCGTAAATACTTATATTGGTGCGAATCCAAGAGTTACTCATGGAGTAAGGTTAGGATTCCGAGGATATTGTCTTTTCTACAAGAAGGTTTAGAAAAGGGTTTATCCGCTAGTTCCTTAAAGGGACAGATTTCAGCTCTGTCCATTCTTTTACACAAACGTCTGTCAGAAGTTCCGGACGTTCAAGCTTTTTGTCAGGCTTTAGCTAGGATCAAGCCTGTGTTTAAAACTGTTGCTCCACCATGGAGTTTGAACTTAGTTCTTAATGTTTTACAGGGGGTTCCGTTTGAACCCCTTCATTCCATTGATATCAAGTTGTTATCTTGGAAAGTTCTGTTTTTAATGGCGATTTCCTCGGCTCGAAGAGTCTCTGAGTTATCTGCCTTACATTGTGATTCTCCTTATCTGATTTTTCATTCAGACAAGGTAGTTCTGCGTACTAAACCTGGGTTCCTACCTAAGGTGGTCACTAACAGGAATATCAATCAAGAGATTGTGGTTACATCTTTGTGTCCTAATCCTTCTTCGAAAAAGGAACGTCTGCTACACAATCTAGATGTAGTCCGTGCCCTGAAATTTTATCTACAGGCAACTAAGGATTTTCGACAAACGTCTTCCCTGTTTGTCGTTTATTCTGGTCAGAGGAGAGGTCAAAAAGCTTCGGCTACCTCTCTCTCCTTTTGGCTTCGTAGCATAATACGGTTAGCCTATGAGACTGTTGGACAGCAGCCTCCTGAAAGAATTACAGCACATTCTACTAGAGCTGTGGCTTCCACTTGGGCCTTTAAGAATGAGGCTTCTGTTGAACAGATTTGCAAGGCTGCAACTTGGTCTTCTCTTCATACTTTTTCCAAATTTTACAAATTTGACACTTTTGCTTCTTCGGAGGCTGTTTTTGGGAGAAAGGTTCTTCAGGCAGTGGTTCCTTCCGTATAAAGAGCCTGCCTGTCCCTCCCGTCATCCGTGTACTTTAGCTTTGGTATTGGTATCCCATAAGTAATGGATGATCCGTGGACTGGATACACTTAACAAGAGAAAACATAATTTATGCTTACCTGATAAATTTATTTCTCTTGTAGTGTATCCAGTCCACGGCCCGCCCTGTCACTTTAAGGCAGGTAATTTTTCCATTAAACTACAGTCGCCACTGTACCCTATGGTTTTCCTTTCTCTGCATGTTTTCGGTCGAATGACTGGTAATGGCAGTTAGGGGAGGAGCTATATAGCAGCTCTGCTGGGTGAATCCTCTTGCACTTCCTGTTGGGGAGGAGTTAATATCCCATAAGTAATGGATGATCCGTGGACTGGATACACTACAAGAGAAATAAATTTATCAGGTAAGCATAAATTATGTTTTATTCTCTGTGTGTATATTTACTCTCTGTGCCTCTGTGTGTATATTTACTCTCTGTGCCTCTGTGTGTATATTTACTCTCTGCGCCATTGTGTGTATATTTACTCTCTGCGCCTCTGTGTGTATATTTGCTCTCTGTGGGTATATTTGCTCTCTGTGTGTATATTTGCTCTCTGTGTGTATATTTGCTCTCTGTGTGTATATTTAGTCTCTGCTCCTCTGTGTGTATATTTACTCTCTGCGCCTCTGTGTGTATATTTACTCTTTGCGCCTCTGCGTGTATATTTACTCTCTGTACCTCTGCGTGTATATTTACTCTCTGTGCCTCTGTGTGTATATTTACTCTCTGTGCCTCTGCGTGTATATTTGCTCTCTGTGACTCTGCTTGTATATTTACTCTCTGTGCCTCTGTGTGTATATTTACTCTCTGTACCTCTGTGTGTATATTTAGTCTCTGTGCCTCTGTGTGTATATTTGCTCTCTGTGACTCTGCTTGTATATTTACTCTCTGCGCCTATGTGTGTATATTTACTCTCTGTGCCTCTGTGTGTATATTTACTCTCTGCGCCATTGTGTGTATATTTACTCTCTGCGCCTCTGTGTGTATATTTGCTCTCTGTGTGTATATTTGCTCTCTGTGTGTATATTTAGTCTCTGCTCCTCTGTGTGTATATTTACTATCTGCGCCCCTGCGTGTATATTTACTCTCTGCACCTCTGCGTGTATATTTACTCTCTGTGCCTCTGTGTGTATATTTACTCTCTGTACCTCTGTGTGTATATTTACTCTCTGCACCTCTGCGTGTATATTTACTCTCTGTGCCTCTGTGTGTGTATTTACTCTCTGTACCTCTGCATGTATATATTACTCTCTGTACCTCTGTGTGTATATTTACTCTCTGTACCTCTGCGTGTATATTTACTCTCTGTGCCTCTGCGTGTATATTTACTCTCTGTGCCTCTGTGTGTATATTTACTCTCTGTGCCTCTGCGTGTATATTTGCTCTCTGTGCCTCTGCTTGTATATTTACTCTCTGTGCCTCTGTGTGTATATTTGCTCTGTGTACCTCTGTGTGTATATTTACTCTCTGCGCCATTGTGTGTATATTTACTCTCTGCGCCTCTGTGTGTATATTTGCTCTCTTTGCCTCTGCTTGTATATTTACTCTCTGTGCCTCTGTGTGTATATTTCCTCTCTGTACCTCTGTGTGTATATTTACTCTCTGTACCTCTGTGTGTATATTTACTCTCTGTACCTCTGTGTGTATATTTACTCTCTGCGCCTCTGTGTGTATATTTACTCTCTGTACCTCTGTGTGTATATTTACTCTCGGTGCCTCTTTGTGTATATTTACTCTCTGTGCCTCTGCTTGTATATTTACTCTCTGTGCCTCTGCTTGTATATTTACTCTCTGTGCCTCTGTGTGTATATTTACTCTCTGTGCCTCTGCTTGTATATTTACTCTCTGTGCCTCTGTGTGTATATTACCTATCTGTACCTCTTTGTGTATATTTACTCTCTGTTCCTCTGCGTGTATATTTGCTCTCTGTGCCTCTTTGTGTATATTTACTCTCTGTGCCTCTGTGTGTATATTTACTCTCTGTGCCTCTTTGTGTATATTTACTCTCTGTGCCTCTGCGTGTATATTTGCTCTCTGTGCCTCTGCTTGTATATTTACTCTCTGTGCCTCTGTGTGTATATTTACTCTCTGTACCTCTGTGTGTATATTTACTCTCTGTGCCTCTGTGTGTATATTTATTCTCTGTGCCTCTGCGTGTATATTTGCTCTCTGCGCCTCTGTGTGTATATTTACTCTCTGCGCCTCTGTGTGTATATTTACTCTCTGTGCTTCTGTGTGTATATTTACTCTCTGTCCCTTTGTGTGTATATTTACTCTCTGTACCTCTGTGTGTATATTTAGTCTCTGTGCCTCTGCGTGTATATTTACTCTCTGTGCCTCTGTGTGTATATTTACTCTCTGTACCTCTGTGTGTATATTTAGTCTCTGTGCCTCTGTGTGTATATTTAGTCTCTGTACCTCTGTGTGTATATTTAGTCTCTGTACCTCTGTGTGTATATTTAGTCTCTGTACCTCTGTGTGTATATTTGCTCTCTGTACCTCTGTGTGTATATTTACTATCTGTGCCTCTGTGTGCAAATTTACTCTCTGTGCCTCTGTGTGTATATTTAGTCTCTGTACCTTTGTGTATATATTTAGTCTCTGTGCCTCTGTGTGTATATTTTCTCTCTGTACCTCTGTGTGTATATTTACTCTCTGTACCTCTGTGCGTATATTTAGTCTCTGTACCTCTGTGTGTATAATTAGTCTCTGTACCTCTGTGTGTATATTTAGTCTCTGTACCTCTGTGTGTATATTTACTCTCTGTACCTCTGTGTGTATATTTAGTCTCTGTGCCTCTGTGTGTATATTTACTCTCTGTGCCTCTGTGTGTATATTTACTCTCTGTGCCTCTGTGTGTATATTTACTCTCTGTACCTCTGTGTGTATATTTACTCTCTGTGCCTCTGTGTGTATATTTACTCTCTGTACCTCTGTGTGTATATTTAGTCTCTGTGCCTCTGTGTGTATATTTACTCTCTGTGCCTCTGTGTGTATATTTACTCTCTGTGCCTCTGTGTGTATATTTACTCTCTGTACCTCTGTGTGTATATTTACTCTCTGTGCCTCTGTGTGTATATTTACTCTCTGTACCTCTGTGTGTATATTTACTCTCTGTGCCTCTGTGTGTATATTTACTCTCTGTACCTCTGTGTGTATATTTACTCTCTGTGCCTCTGTGTGTATATTTACTCTCTGTACCTCTGCGTGTATATTTACTCTCTGTGCCTCTGTGTGTATATTTACTCTCTGTGCCTCTGTGTGTATATTTACTCTCTGTACCTCTGTGTGTATATTTACTCTCTGTGCCTCTGTGTGTATATTTACTCTCTGCTCCTCTGCGTGTATATTTGCTCTCTGTACATCTGTGTGTATATTTACTCTCTGTACCTCTGCGTGTATATTTAGTCTCTGTACCTCTGTGTGTATATTTGCTCTCTGCTCCTCTGCGTGTATATTTACTCTCTGCTCCTCTGCGTGTATATTTACTCTCTGTGCCTCTGTGTGTATATTTACTCTCTGTACCTCTGTGTGTATATTTACTCTCTGTGCCTCTGTGTGTATATTTACTCTCTGTAACTCTGTGTGTATATTTAGTCTCTGTACCTCTGTGTGTATATTAACTCTCTGCTCCTCTGTGTGTATATTTACTCTCTGTACCTCTGTGTGTATATTTACTCTCTGTACCTCTGTGTGTATATTTACTCTCTGTACCTCTGTGTGTATATTTAGTCTCTGTGCCTCTGTGTGTATATTTACTCTCTGTACCTCTGTGTGTATATTTACTCTCTGTACCTCTGTGTGTATATTTACTCTCTGTACCTCCGTGTGTATATTTAGTCTCTGTGCCTCTGTGTGTATATTTACTCTCTGTACCTCTGTGTGTATATTTACTCTCTGTACCTCCGTGTGTATATTTAGTCTCTGTGCCTCTGTGTGTATATTTACTCTCTGCTCCTCTGTGTGTATATTTATCTCTGTGCCTCTGTGTGTATATTTACACTCTGTACCTCTGTGTGTATATTTACTTTTTGTATCTCTGTGTGTATATTTACTCTCTGTGCCTCTGCGTGTATATTTGCTCTCTGTGCCTCTGCTTGTATATTTACTCTCTGTGCCTCTGTGTGTATATTTACTCTCTGTACCTCTGTGTGTATATTTACTCTCTGTGCCTCTGTGTGTATATTTATTCTCTGTGCCTCTGCGTGTATATTTGCTCTCTGCTCCTCTGTGTGTATATTTACTCTCTGCGCCTCTGTGTGTATATTTACTCTCTGTGCCTCTATGTGTATATTTACTCTCTGTGCTTCTGTGTGTATATTTACTTTCTGTCCCTTTGTGTGTATATTTACTCTCTGTACCTCTGTGTGTATATTTAGTCTCTGTGCCTCTGCGTGTATATTTACTCTCTGTGCCTCTGTGTGTATATTTAGTCTCTGTGCCTCTGTGTGTATATTTAGTCTCTGTACCTCTGTGTGTATATTTAGTCTCTGTACCTCTGTGTGTATATTTGCTCTCTGTGCCTCTGTGTGTATATTTACTCTTTGTACCTCTGTGTGTATATTTACTATCTGTGCCTCTGTGTGCAAATTTACTCTCTGTGCCTCTGTGTGTATATTTAGTCTCTGTACCTTTGTGTATATGTTTAGTCTCTGTGCCTCTGTGTGTATATTTTCTCTCTGTACCTCTGTGTGAATATTTACTCTCTGTACCTCTTAGCGTATATTTAGTCTCTGTACCTCTGTGCGTATATTTAGTCTCTGTACCTCTGCGTGTATATTTAGTCTCTGTACCTCTGCGTGTATATTTACTCTCTGTACCTCTGCGTGTATATTTACTCTCTGTACCTCTGTGTGTATATTTACTCTCTGTACCTCTGCGTGTATATTTACTCTCTGTGCCTCTGTGTGTATATTTACTCTCTGTGCCTCTGTGTGTATATTTACTCTCTGTACCTCTGTGTGTATATTTACTCTCTGTGCCTCTGTGTGTATATTTACTCTCTGCTCCTCTGCGTGTATATTTGCTCTCTGTACCTCTGCGTGTATATTTACTCTCTGTACCTCTGTGTGTATATTTAGTCTCTGTGCCTCTGTGTGTATATTTAGTCTCTGTACCTCTGTGTGTATATTTGCTCTCTGCTCCTCTGCGTGTATATTTACTCTCTGCTCCTCTGCGTGTATATTTACTCTCTGTGCCTCTGTGTGTATATTTACTCTCTGTACCTCTGTGTGTATATTTACTCTCTGTGCCTCTGTGTGTATATTTACTCTCTGTACCTCTGTGTGTATATTTAGTCTCTGTACCTCTGTGTGTATATTAACTCTCTGCTCCTCTGTGTGTATATTTACTCTCTGTACCTCTGTGTGTATATTTACTCTCTGTACCTCTGTGTGTATATTTACTCTCTGTACCTCTGTGTGTATATTTAGTCTCTGTGCCTCTGTGTGTATATTTACTCTCTGTACCTCTGTGTGTATATTTACTCTCTGTACCTCTGTGTGTATATTTACTCTCTGTACCTCCGTGTGTATATTTAGTCTCTGTGCCTCTGTGTGTATATTTACTCTCTGTACCTCTGTGTGTATATTTACTCTCTGTACCTCCGTGTGTATATTTAGTCTCTGTGCCTCTGTGTGTATATTTACTCTCTGCTCCTCTGTGTGTATATTTATCTCTGTGCCTCTGTGTGTATATTTACACTCTGTACCTCTGTGTGTATATTTACTTTTTGTATCTCTGTGTGTATATTTACGCTCTGTACCTCTGTGTGTATATTTACTTTTTGTATCTCTGTGTGTATATTTACTCTCTGTGCCTCTGCGTCTATATTTGCTCTCTGTGCCTCTGCTTGTATATTTACTCTCTGTACCTCCGTGTGTATATTTACTCTCTGTACCTCTGTGTGTATATTTACTCTCTGTGCCTCTGCGTGTATATTTAGTCTCTGTGCCTCTGCGTGTATATTTACTCTCTGTGCCTATGTGTGTATATTTACTCTCTGTGCCTCTGTGTGTATATTTAGTCTCTGTGCCTCTGTGTGTATATTTACTCTCTGTGCCTCTGTGTGTATATTTACTCTCTGTGCCTCTGTGTGTATATTTACTCTCTGCGCCTCTGTGTGTATATTTACTCTCTGCGCCTCTGTGTGTATATTTACTCTCTGTGCCTCTGTGTGTATATTTAGTCTCTGTGCCTCTGTGTGTATATTTAGTCTCTGTACCTCTGTGTGTATATTTAGTCTCTGTACCTCTGTGTGTATATTTGCTATCTGTGCCTCTGTGTGTATATTTACTCTCTGTACCTCTGTGTGTATATTTACTCTCTGTGCCTCTGTGTGTATATTTACTCTCTGCTCCTCTGCATGTATATTTGCTCTCTGTACCTCTGTGTGTATATTTACTCTCTGTACCTCTGTGTGTATATTTACTCTCTGTACCTCTGTGTGTATATTTAGTCTCTGTACCTCTGTGTGTATATTTACTCTCTGTGCCTCTGTGTGTATATTTAGTCTCTGTGCCTCTGTGTGTATATTTAGTCTCTGTACCTCTGTGTGTATATTTAGTCTCTGTACCTCTGTGTGTATATTTGCTATCTGTGCCTCTGTGTGTATATTTACTCTTTGTACCTCTGTGTGTATATTTACTCTCTGTGCCTCTGTGTACAAATTTACTCTCTGTGCCTCTGTGTGTATATTTAGTCTCTGTACCTTTGTGTGTATATTTAGTCTCTGTGCCTCTGTGTGTATATTTTCTCTCTGTACCTCTGTGTATATATTTACTCTCTGTACCTCTGTGTGTATATTTACTCTCTGTACCTCTGTGTGTATATTTACTCTCTGTGCCTCTGTGTGTATATTTACTCTCTGCTCCTCTGCATGTATATTTGCTCTCTGTACCTCTGTGTGTATATTTACTCTCTGTACCTCTGTGTGTATATTTACTCTCTGTACCTCTGTGTGTATATTTAGTCTCTGTACCTCTGTGTGTATATTTGCTCTCTGCTCCTCTGCGTGTATATTTACTCTCTGCTCCTCTGCGTGTATATTTACTCTCTGTGCCTCTGTGTGTATATTTACTCTCTGTACCTCTGTGTGTATATTTAGTCTCTGTGCCTCTGTGTGTATATTTACTCTCTGTACCTCTGTGTGTATATTTACTCTCTGTGCCTCTGTGTGTATATTTACTCTCTGCTCCTCTGCATGTATATTTGCTCTCTGTACCTCTGTGTGTATATTTACTCTCTGTACCTCTGTGTGTATATTTACTCTCTGTACCTCTGTGTGTATATTTACTCTCTGTACCTCTGTGTGTATATTTACTCTCTGTACCTCTGTGTGTATATTTAGTCTCTGTACCTCTGTGTGTATATTTGCTCTCTGCTCCTCTGCGTGTATATTTACTCTCTGCTCCTCTGCGTGTATATTTACTCTCTGCTCCTCTGCGTGTATATTTACTCTCTGTACCTCTGTGTGTATATTTACTCTCTGTGCCTCTGTGTGTATATTTACTCTCTGTACCTCTGTGTGTATATTTACTCTCTGTACCTCCGTGTGTATATTTAGTCTCTGTGCCTCTGTGTGTATATTTACTCTCTGTACCTCTGTGTGTATATTTACTCTCTGTACCTCCGTGTGTATATTTAGTCTCTGTGCCTCTGTGTGGCAAGGACGTTGTAGGAGAGAGTGGTTAAATATAGCTAGTTTATTTTCTTCAATCAAAAGTTTGTTATTTTTAAATAGTACCGGAGTTGTGCTATTTTATCTCAGGCAGTAAGGATCTGCCTGAGGTTTCTATGATCTTAGCAGGTTGTAACTAAGATCCATTGCTGTTCTCACATATGTCTGAGGGGATTACACAGATGAGGTAAAACTTCAGCGAGAGAATGGCGTGCAGTTTATTCTGCTATCAGGTATGTGCAGTTATAATTTTTTCTAGAGATGGAAAACACTAGAAAATGCTGCTGATACCGGATGAATGTAAGTTAAGCCTGAATACAGTGATTTAATAACGACTGGTATCATGCTTACTCCCAGGGGTAATACCCTTATGATATTGCAATATAAAACGTTTGCTGGCATGTTTAATCGTTTTTATATGTGCTTTGGTGATAAAACTTTATTGGGGCCTAGTTTTTTCCACATGGCTGGCTTAAATTTTGACTAGAAACAATTTCCACTGTTGTAGTATAAAAGTTACAGTTGGTGCAGTTAAAATTACAAACTATGACATCCAGCTTCCCTCAAAGGCCTTCTGAATGCTATAGGACATCTCTAAAGGGCCCAAAGGCTTTCCAAAGTCGTTTATTGGGGAAGGTAGGGCCACAGCTTGCTGTGGCAGTTGGTTGTGACTGTTAAAAATCTAATTTCTCTGAGGCTGACTGCCTGGAGATTGAACGCTTGATTTTATCAAAGCGTGGCTTCTCCGAGCCAGTTATTGATACCTTAAGACAGGCACGAAAGCCTGTCACCAGGAAAATTTACCATAAGGTATGGCGTAGATATCTTTATTGGTGTGAATCCAAGGGTTACTCATGGAGTAAGGTCAGGATTGCTAGGATATTATCTTTTCTCCAAGAAGGTTTGGAAAAAGGATTGTCAGCTAGTTAAGCGTCTGGCAGATGTTCCAGACGTTCAGGCATTTTGTCAGGCTTTAGTTAGAATCAAGCCTGTGTTTAAACCTGTTGCTCCACCATGGAGCCTAAACTTGGTTCTTAAGGTTCTTCAAGGAGTTCCGTTTGAACCTCTTCATTCCATAGATATCAAGCTTTTATCTTGGAAAGTTCTTTTTTTGGTAGCTATTTTCTTGGCTCGTAGAGTCTCTGAGCTATCTGCCTTACAATGTGATTCTCCTTATCTGATTTTTCATACAAATAAGGTAGTCCTGCGTACCAAACCTGGGTTCTAACCTAAGGTGGTATCTAACAAGAATATCAATCAAGAGATTGTTGTTTCATCCTTGTGTTACACAATCTGGACATGGTCCGTGCTTTAAAGTTTTACTTACAAGCTCTCTGTGCCTTTGTGTGTATACAGGTAGCCACCAGTTTACGCCGGGGTTAGGTTCCAGAAGGAATGGTTGTAAATCGAAACCGTTGTAAATTGAAACCCAGTTTATAATGTAAGTCAATGGGAAGTGAGGGAGATAGGTTCCAGGCCCCTCTCAAAATTGTCATACGTAACACCTATTACATTATTTTTTTTATTTTTATTTTTTTTTAAATGATTTTTATTGAAGTCACAAACAAATACAGAATATAGGGTTTACCCCAGAACGTTTACAGATCAATATATACACAACATATTTAGCAAAGTAATGAATTCCAATATCTCAAACATTACTATAAAATGTGGGGCATTTCACAAAGAGACTTCCATTTTGTTATAGAGTATTATAAATATAATATAGACAAGAATAATCCTCTCCTAGCAATATAAGAAGAAAAGCAAGGTGCATGATCAGATAAGGGTAAGGCTAGGGAGGGGGTAGCTCTATAGTTCTATGGGGAAGAGGGATGCAGCGGGCAAGAGCCGCTCAATGTATAATAAGGGGGGATGGGGGGGGGATGGAGGGCGGAGCCAGGTAGTATGTCAGATTCATAATTACCCTGAGAGCACAACTCTTTAATATGCGCTATGAAATGTAATTATCCTCTAATCATATATATTTAAGTGGCATGTTTTTCAAACAAGTATAAGTATAACTACCCTCAACAGCAAAGATAGGTTGAAACACTTAGGGTGGCAACGGTGTATATACTATAAAAAAAAAACTGATTTAAGGCTGTTGGCGAGTTATATTGAAACTAACTTAAGGTACGTGTCATGGAACCGTCGAGGGCATTAAACTGGTCACTAAAAATATAGCAACGACAAGGAAATAAATTTAAAGATGACTGTATATCAAACATGGAGGAATGGGAGTAGAAACTGGGGTTAGTCTCTCATATAGATAGAAGGGAGAAGTTTTAATACTCGAGTCTCTGCTGAGGGCTACAGGGGATCTCAAGAGGCCAGCTATGTAAGGTTAGGAAGACTAGCATAGTAATGAAATTGTAACAGATGTTCGTATGATGGCATTCAGAATACATTTAACTATAATCTTAATCTAGTGCACAGGGGGTAAAATTCTGTTCAGAGCAGCATAAAATAAAAGCAAAAATACCTGAGATGGAGTAGTTAGTATTAAAATGGGACTATAAAAGAACTGTGTCATGGTGATACTATACAAGATGGATAGACAAAGGGCTCTGGTATGGTAGCCAGCAGTAATCTTAATATAGACTACCAGGAGACACCAGGGGCTATAGGTACACACATCTATGGTGTGGAAGAAGATAATGAGAAATAATCAGCTATCGCTGCCTAGACATGAGGAGCACATACAACATTCAGCTGCCAGCTAAAAAGATATGTAAGTATGTTATTATTACCAACTAGTGGGGTTGCCGTTAACATATATTCACTAGGACTTCACCTTATAGCAGAGCTGGATGAGCTCAGCCCATAGCTGATATGTCACAATTTCAAAGTTACAGTAACTTGTTTCCCAATAAGTAGAACCACAGCCATTACATTAAAACAACTATTAAACTGAATGCTAAATCATGTATAAAGTATATATCTGCAATACCACTGTAACTAAGTATGGCATATCCCAGCACGACACATTACAGATTCTTAAGAATGAAGAAGTCAAGTACCAAGAAGACAGACCACGTGTGTACCTATCTAGGAACCTGGCTAATAGCACTCGTTGGTAAAGAGCAGTAACCAGCGGGTGAGATACATATAGGTTATAATAAACCCCTGGGTCAAAATGAGTGCTAATTACCTTACATGTCCTAAGTGAGGAATATCTGAATAAATCAATTCTTTAATCTGCAGTATACCATGATGGAAATTGAGAGCTGTATGTAATTACTTGTCATTAAAGGGTTGTATAACATTTGCATACTGTGCTCAGTTAAAAAATATAGTACACTGTGACATGTAAAACAAACAATAAGTATAGAGTGCATTAGACAGTGTGAACTTTGTCATAAACTAAGCTATTATGAGGTTAATCCAATTAATAGATGAACAAACAAGCTCAGAGATTGCTACGGTACAAAAAGCTAAACATCATAGGTATGTCCCTTGTTATATAGATCTGTGATGCTGAAGTTTTGCTGTGAGAGATAAATTGCAGAAGTCATAACCATGCTAGTACGCCATTAGGAGAAAAAAAAAAAAAAACAGTTGAGACTTAACAGTGGAACGCAGGGTATCCAGCTCTGTACAAACATGTTCTCAGAGTTGAAGGGCATTTGCCCTGCTTCATCTCTAATATAGAATGGGAAAGACAGCATAATGTTCAGAGAAGTTCAAAGAGTGTGATTAGAGATCACGCTTGACAGGACGTACCCGTCTATCACATCTCTCTGAAAGGAATACCTCGAGCTGCTAACCGACTCCTCTTCTGTAGCTGGCAGGGGACTCATTATGGTCGAGATCTGGCCTTTGATGAGAGGCAGTAAGCAAGGGGATAAACCTACCCCGGAGGCCATGGGTGCGCACTGAGTGCCTGTATGCTGAGACCAAGAAGCTGTCATTTCCAAGTTTCTGGAGCGGAGGTAGAAGGTAGGGATTAGAGGAGCCGGGTAAGAAGAATCCTGTAGGTATTGTCAGGGAAAAGCGTGAACGCTTGATTCCAGTCTGCTGCATCTGTGGGAGTACTAGCTGAGCTGCAGCCTGCTGCGCTGGCTCTGTGCGGATGAAAGAAGGCTGTGAGATGTTGCTCCGGCTATAGCTGTCTAACTGTTCCTTCAGCTCTAGAGTGGGATCCTCTTGCGCTGTAGTCTCTGTCTCATCTGCATCTCGAGGCGGGCCTGTGTTCCAGTGCGGTGAGTCAGGTTCACAGCCACCGGCTACCTCTGTGACTTGCTCTGTCTGCGTCGTGACTTGTATTAGATCCATGACGGCTTTAAGCTCTGCAACAAGTGCCCGTTGATGGAGATCCATAGATAGCATCATTTCACGAAGTGCAGAGATAATTTGCCTCTCCATAAGAAAGCCTTAGAAGTGATATCAATAAAGTTAAAGTTGCTGCTATGTTGATAGATGCAATGCGTAGGAGTTTCCCAATATGGCGGTTTGCTCAAACTCGCCGTCTCAACAAGCTAGCAGACCTCAGTATCATAGCGGTGTCGATTGTGTAGAATTCTTATCCCAAGCTGGCCTATCTTCAAGCATAAATTAAGATCCAATTATGGGAATAGCATAGGAAATATTTAACTAATCTTATTATGCCGAAAATAAAGACTTTTTAAGTCAAATGTCAGGAGGTCTGAAATTGTGCGTCTTGCTAGCTCGGCTGTTGGCTCCGCCCCCCTATTACATTATTTTTAAAGCTTTGAAATGAAGACTTTAAATGCTAAACAGCATTATAAACCTAATAAAATAATCACACAACACAGAATATATAATTAAACTAAGTTAAATGAACAAAAACATTTGCTAAACGGCATTATAAACCTAATAAAATTATCACACAACACAGATTTTGCTTGCATTTCTTTCTATGCATTCCAATCTGGACTGATTTATAGACAGGAAGATTTTGTTCCTTTGCAAGCTGCTTGATAGCTCAGATCTGGTTAAACTGATTAATTTCAGCTTGCTTGGCTTGCATATCTTTGCTGCAACACAAGTGGACAGCTCCACCTACTGGCTATTTTAATCAATGCACTGCTTCTCAATTCTTTTCAATAGCAGTCACATGACTGAAAAAAAAGGTTGTTATTCTGAAACGGTGCAAATTGAACCGTTGTAAACCGAGGGCCACCTTTATTTAGTCTCGGTGCCTCCGCGTGTATATTTGCTCTCTGCTCCTCTGTGTGTATATTTGCTCTCTGTACCTCTGTGTGTATATTTGCTCTCTGTACCTCTGTGTGTATATTTACTCTCTGTGCCTCTGTGTGTATATTTGCTCTCTGCTCCTCTGCGTGTATATTTACTCTCTGCGCTTCTGCGTGTATATTTACTCTCTGCGCCTCTGTGTGTATATTTACTCTCTGTGTGTATATTTACTCTCTGCGCCTCTATGTGTATATTTACTCTCTGTGTTTATATTTACTCTCTGTGCCTCTGTGTGTATATTTACTCTCTGTACCTCTGTGTGTATATTTACTCTCTGTGCCTCTGTGTGTATATTTACTCTCTGCTCCTCTGTGTGTATATTTACTCTCTGTACCTCTGTGTGTATATTTACTCTCTGTGCCTCTGTGTGTATATTTACTCTCTGTACCTCTGTGTGTATATTTACTCTCTGTACCTCTGCGTGTATATATTACTCTCTGTACCTCTGTGTGTATATTTACTCTCTGTACCTCTGTGTGTATATTTACTCTCTGTGCCTCTGTGTGTATATTTACTCTCTGCTCCTCTGTGTGTATATTTACTCTCTGTGCCTCTGTGTGTATATTTACTCTCTGTGCCTCTGTGTGTATATTTACTCTCTGCTCCTCTGTGTGTATATTTACTCTCTGTACCTCTGTGTGTATATTTACTCTCTGTGCCTCTGTGTGTATATTTACTCTCTGCGCCTCTGTGTGTATATTTACTCTCTGCGCCTCTGTGTGTATATTTACTCTCTGCGCCTCTGTGTGTATATTTACTCTCTGTGCCTCTGTGTGTATATTTCCTCTCTGTACCTCTGTGTGTATATTTACTCTCTGTACCTCTGTGTGTATATTTACTCTCTGTGCCTCTGTGTGTATATTTAGTCTCTGTGCCTCTGTGTGTATATTTACTCTCTGTACCTTTTTAAAGCTTTGAAATGAAGACTTTAAATGCTAAACAGCATTATAAACCTAATAAAATAATCACACAACACAGAATATATAATTAAACTAAGTTAAATGAACAAAAACATTTGCTAAACGGCATTATAAACCTAATAAAATTATCACACAACACAGACTTTGCTTGCATTTCTTTCTATGCATTCCAATCTGGACTGATTTATAGACAGGAAGATTTTGTTCCTTTGCAAGCTGCTTGATAGCTCAGATCTGGTTAAACTGATTAATTTCAGCTTGCTTGGCTTGCATATCTTTGCTGCAACACAAGTGGACAGCTCCACCTACTGGCTATTTTAATCAATGCACTGCTTCTCAATTCTTTTCAATAGCAGTCACATGACTGAAAAAAAAGGTTGTTATTCTGAAACGGTGCAAATTGAACCGTTGTAAACCGAGGGCCACCTTTATTTAGTCTCGGTGCCTCCGCGTGTATATTTGCTCTCTGCTCCTCTGCGTGTATATTTGCTCTCTGTACCTCTGTGTGTATATTTGCTCTCTGTACCTCTGTGTGTATATTTACTCTCTGTGCCTCTGTGTGTATATTTGCTCTCTGCTCCTCTGCGTGTATATTTACTCTCTGCGCTTCTGCGTGTATATTTACTCTCTGCGCCTCTGTGTGTATATTTACTCTCTGTGTTTATATTTACTCTCTGTGCCTCTGTGTGTATATTTACTCTCTGTACCTCTGTGTGTATATTTACTCTCTGCTCCTCTGTGTGTATATTTACTCTCTGTACCTCTGTGTGTATATTTACTCTCTGTGCCTCTGTGTGTATATTTAGTCTCTGTGCCTCTGTGTATATTTACTCTCTGTGTGTATATTTACTCTCTGTGTGTATATTTACTCTCTGTGCCTCTGTGTGTATATTTACTCTCTGCGCCTCTGTGTGTATATTTACTCTCTGCGCCTCTGTGTGTATATTTACTCTCTGCGCCTCTGTGTGTATATTTACTCTCTGTGCCTCTGTGTGTATATTTCCTCTCTGTACCTCTGTGTGTATATTTACTCTCTGTACCTCTGTGTGTATATTTACTCTCTGTGCCTCTGTGTGTATATTTAGTCTCTGTGCATCTGTGTGTATATTTACTCTCTGTACCTCTGTGTGTATATTTACTCTCTGTGCCTCTGCGTGTATATTTAGTCTCTGTGCCTCTGTGTGTATATGTAGTCTCTGTGCCTCTGTGTGTATATTTACTCTCTGTACCTCTGTGTGTATATTTACTCTCTGTACCTCTGCGTGTATATTTACTCTCTGTGCCTCTGCGTGTATATTTACTCTCTGTGCCTCTGCGTGTATATTTACTCTCTGTGCCTCTGTGTGTATATTTACTCTCTGTGCCTCTGTGTGTATATTTACTCTCTTTGCCTCTGTGTGTATATTTACTCTCTGTACCTCTGTGTGTATATTTACTCTCTGTACCTCTGTGTGTATATTTACTCTCTGTACCTCTGCGTGTATATTTAGTCTCTGTGCCTCTGCGTGTATATTTAGTCTCTGTGCCTCTGTGTGTATATTTGCTCTCTGCTCCTCTGTGTGTATATTTACTCTCTGTACCTCTGTGTGTATATTTACTCTCTGTACCTCTGTGTGTATATTTACTCTCTGTGCCTCTGTGTGTATATTTACTCTCTGTGCCTCTGTGTGTATATTTACTCTCTGCGCCTCTGTGTGTATATTTACTCTCTGCTCCTCTGTGTGTATATTTAGTCTCTTTACCTCTGTGTGTATATTTACTCTCTGTGCCTCTGTGTGTATATTTAGTCTCTGTGCCTCTGTGTGTATATTTAGTCTCTGTGCCTCTGCGTGTATATTTGCTCTCTGTGCCTTTGTGTGTATACAGGTAGCCACCAGTTTACGCCGGGGTTAGGTTCCAGAAGGAATGGTTGTAAATCGAAACCGTTGTAAATTTAAACCCAGTTTATAATGTAAGTCAATGGGAAGTGAGGGAGATAGGTTCCAGGCCCCTCTCAAAATTGTCATACGTAACACCTATTACATTATTTTTAAAGCTTTGAAATGAAGACTTTAAATGCTAAACAGCATTATAAACCTAATAAAATAATCACACAACACAGAATATATAATTAAACTAAGTTAAATGAACAAAAACATTTGCTAAACGGCATTATAAACCTAATAAAATTATCACACAACACAGACTTTGCTTGCATTTCTTTCTATGCATTCCAATCTGGACTGATTTATAGACAGGAAGATTTTGTTCCTTTGCAAGCTGCTTGATAGCTCAGATCTGGTTAAACTGATTAATTTCAGCTTGCTTGGCTTGCATATCTTTGCTGCAACACAAGTGGACAGCTCCACCTACTGGCTATTTTAATCAATGCACTGCTTCTCAATGCTTTTCAATAGCAGTCACATGACTGAAAAAAAAGGTTGTTATTCTGAAACGGTGCAAATTGAACCGTTGTAAACCGAGGGCCTCCTTTATTTAATCTCGGTGCCTCCGCGTGTATATTTGCTCTCTGCTCCTCTGCGTGTATATTTGCTCTCTGTACCTCTGTGTGTATATTTGCTCTCTGTACCTCTGTGTGTATATTTACTCTCTGCTCCTCTGCGTGTATATTTACTCTCTGCGCTTCTGCGTGTATATTTACTCTCTGCGCCTCTGCGTGTATATTTACTCTCTGCGCCTCTGTGTGTATATTTACTCTCTGTGCCTCTGTGTGTATATTTACTCTCTGTGTGTATATTTACTCTCTGTGCCTCTGTGTGTATATTTACTCTCTGCGCCTCTGTGTGTATATTTACTCTCTGCGCCTCTGTGTGTATATTTACTCTCTGCGCCTCTGTGTGTATATTTACTCTATGTGCCTCTGTGTGTATGTTTACGCTCTGTGTGTATATTTACTCTCTGTGCCTCTGCGTGTATATTTACTCTCTGCGTGTATATTTACTCTCTGCGCCTCTGTGTGTATATTTGCTCTCTGCACCTCTGTGTGTAAATTTGCTCTCTGCGCCTATGTGTGTATATTTACTCTCTGTGCCTCTGTGTGTATATTTACTCTCTGCGCCTCTGTGTGTATATTTACTCTCTGCGCCTCTGTGTGTATATTTACTCTCTGTGCCTCTATGTGTATATTTACTCTCTGTGCCTCTATGTGTATATTTACTCTCTGTGCCTCTGTGTGTATATTTACTCTCTGTGCCTCTGTGTGTATATTTACTCTCTGTGCCTCTTTGTGTATATTTACTCTCTTTGCCTCTGCGTGTATATTTACTCTCTGTGCCTCTGCGTGTATATTTACTCTCTGCGCCTCTGTGTGTATATTTCCTCTCTGTGTGTATATTTACTCTCTGTGTGTATATTTACTCTCTGTGTGTATATTTACTCTCTGTGTCTCTGCGTGTATATTTCCTCTCTGTGCCTCTGTGTGTATATTTCCTCTCTGTGCCTCTGTGTGTATATTTGCTCTCTGCGCCTCTGTGTGTATATTTACTCTCTGTGTGTATATTTACTCTCTGTGCCTCTATGTGTATATTTACTCTCTGTGCCTCTGTGTGTATATTTACTCTCTGTGCCTCTTTGTGTATATTTACTCTCTTTGCCTCTGCGTGTATATTTACTCTCTGTGCCTCTGCGTGTATATTTACTCTCTGTGTCTCTGCGTGTATATTTCCTCTCTGTGTGTATATTTCCTCTCTGTGCCTTTGTGTGTATATTTACTCTCTCCGCCTCTGTGTGTATATTTACTCTCTGTGTGTATATTTACTCTCTATGCCTCTGTGTGTATATTTACTCTCTGTGTCTCTGTGTGTATATTTGCTCTTTGTACGTCTGTGTGTATATTTACTCTCTGTACCTCTGTGTGTATATTTACTCTCTGCGCCTCTGTGTGTATATTTACTCTCTGTGCCTCTGTGTGTATATTTACTCTCTGTGCCTCTGTGTGTATATTTACTCTCTGTGCCTCTGTGTGTATATTTACTCTCTATGCCTCTGTGTGTATATTTACTCTCTGCGCCTCTGTGTATATTTACTCTCTGTGTGTATATTTACTCTCTGTGCCTCTGTGTGTATATTTACTCTCTGCGCCTCTGTGTGTATATTTACTCTCTGCGCCTATGTGTGTGTATTTACTCTATGTGCCTCTGTGTGTATATTTACTCTCTGTGCCTCTGCGTGTATATTTACTCTCTGCGTGTATATTTACTCTCTGCGCCTCTGTGTGTATATTTGCTCTCTGCACCTCTGTGTGTAAATTTGCTCTCTGCGCCTCTGTGTGTATATTTACTCTCTGTGCCTCTGTGTGTATATTTACTCTCTGCGCCTCTGTGTGTATATTTACTCTCTGTGCCTCTGTGTGTATATTTACTCTCTGCGCCTCTGTGTGTATATTTACTCTCTGCGCCTCTGCGTGTCTATTTGCTCTCTGTGCGTCTGTGTGTATATTTACTCTCTGCGCCTCTGTGTGTATATTTACTCTCTGTGCCTCTATGTGTATATTTACTCTCTGTGCCTCTGTGTGTATATTTACTCTCTGTGCCTCTGTGTGTATATTTACTCTCTGTGCCTCTTTGTGTATATTTACTCTCTTTGCCTCTGCGTGTATATTTACTCTCTGTGCCTCTGCGTGTATATTTACTCTCTGTGTCTCTGCGTGTATATTTCCTCTCTGTGCCTCTGTGTGTATATTTCCTCTCTGTGCCTTTGTGTGTATATTTACTCTCTGCGCCTCTGTGTGTATATTTACTCTCTGTGTGTATATTTACTCTCTATGCCTCTGTGTGTATATTTACTCTCTGTGTCTCTGTGTGTATATTTGCTCTTTGTACCTCTGTGTGTATATTTACTCTCTGTACCTCTGTGTGTATATTTACTCTCTGCGCCTCTGTGTGTATATTTACTCTCTGTGCCTCTGTTTGTATATTTACTCTCTGTGCCTCTGTGTGTATATTTACTCTCTATGCCTCATTGTGTAAATTTTCTCTCTGTGCCTCTGTGTGTATTTTTATTCTCTGTGTGTATATTTACTCTCTGTGCCTCTATGTGTATATTTACTCTCTGTGCCTCTGTGTGTATATTTACTCTCTGTGCCTCTGTGTGTATATTTACTCTCTGTGCCTCTTTGTGTATATTTACTCTCTTTGCCTCTGCGTGTATATTTACTCTCTGTGCCTCTGCGTGTATATTTACTCTCTGTGTCTCTGTGTGTATATTTCCTCTCTGTGCCTCTGTGTGTATATTTCCTCTCTGTGCCTTTGTGTGTATATTTCCTCTCTGTGCCTTTGTGTGTATATTTACTCTCTGCGCCTCTGTGTGTATATTTACTCTCTGTGTGTATATTTACTCTCTATGCCTCTGTGTGTATATTTACTCTCTGTGTCTCTGTGTGTATATTTGCTCTTTGTACCTCTGTGTGTATATTTACTCTCTGTACCTCTGTGTGTATATTTACTCTCTGCGCCTCTGTGTGTATATTTACTCTCTGTGCCTCTGTTTGTATATTTACTCTCTGTGCCTCTATGTGTATATTTACTCTCTGTGCCTCTGTGTGTATATTTACTCTCTGTGCCTCTATGTGTATATTTACTCTCTGTGCCTCTGTGTGTATATTTACTCTCTGTGCCTCTTTGTGTATATTTACTCTCTTTGCCTCTGCGTGTATATTTACTCTCTGTGCCTCTGCGTGTATATTTACTCTCTGTGTCTCTGCGTGTATATTTACTCTCTGTGCCTCTGTGTGTATATTTCCTCTCTGTGCCTTTGTGTGTATATTTACTCTCTGCGCCTCTGTGTGTATATTTACTCTCTGTGTGTATATTTACTCTCTATGCCTCTGTGTGTATATTTACTCTCTGTGTCTCTGTGTGTATATTTGCTCTTTGTACCTCTGTGTGTATATTTACTCTCTGTACCTCTGTGTGTATATTTACTCTCTGCGCCTCTGTGTGTATATTTACTCTCTGTGCCTCTGTTTGTATATTTACTCTCTGTGCCTCTGTGTGTATATTTACTCTCTATGCCTCTGTGTGTAAATTTTCTATCTGTGCCTCTGTGTGTATTTTTATTCTCTGTGTGTATATTTACTCTCTGTGCCTCTGTGTGTATTTTTGCTCTCTGTGCCTCTGCGTGTATATAGCAAATACACATACGATATCAACTGCAAAATAGCAAACGTGAATACACCAGCATGGGGGAGACATGTATCTGTAATATACACCTGATTAAAGGCACAGCAACACTGGCTCACTTAGTCAACAAGACAAGTTTGCCCACCCTGCGGCTCTCCTGTGCCCACTTACTGATACCTCTGTGCACCTGATATACTACACACACAATTCTACCTTCTCTGCAAATGGTGATTTACAAACACAATCCCCTATTTACGTGTATCTTGCAAATGAATCAGTCATTGAGTAAATTGTGGGCCAAATTATGAGTGGCGCTCAGTTATGCCTATATAGGTATAGATCTATATTGTACAAAATACCATCAGATATATAAAGAAATATGTATTGTAGCGGGTCTCGGTACCCCAGACTGGGTATACCCGCTAAAGTCAGCTTCCTCCCACCAAATGCCAACCCATGAACCTCCACTGGATATCTTCCATTATTAGAATAACGGCCGCTGCAAGTTGTTATAGCTTTCCCCAAGAACATTAACCAAGACTGAATGCTTGAGGGTCAAAATAGGAACTGCTTTATTGCACAGAAAACACAGATTTTATACATTTCCAACAAAAGGGGGGTAGTTATAACAAATATTATACAGTGAGACAAACATCAGACAATGGTTAGTTAAACAATATTCTAATCACATCCTGACTTACAAAAGGACAATGGATGACTCACACAATAACAGAAAGACACTTCACACCTAGACTAGATATGCATACACATAACAGCAGGAGGTCCCAGCATTAGAGCAGGAGGTTGCAATCAGCTAAAACATTCTGAGTCGGGGGGGGGGTGGTGGTTTTGCAACAGACAATGCTGGATTGGGCTGTCACCTTATACTCCAACAAAACACAGGAATCTTCAGGGCCCTTCAGTACTCAGAGTCTCTGGGAATTCATGGAAACAAAGTAAACCTGAATCCAGGGTAAAAGTACTCCAAATGTACCCTGGACCCTTGCCTCCCAAATCATAGAATCCCTTCAAGTTCCTGGGTCCATAGTCGGTGGGGAGTAGGCTGGCCTGCAGTCCTCTCCAAGTACAAAAGTAACAGAAGCTTCCGTTACATTTCTCCCCCCCCCCCCCCCCGGGGTAGAAATAGAGTTAGTCGGATGGCCCAGCCCAAAACTTTCTTCCATTTTTGTTTTTGGCCACTGCCACTGGGGAATGAGAATGCTTGCCTCTTCTTCCTGGAACATGCTAAGCTGCTATGGAGAGAGGTTGTCTACCTCCTCTCCCTGGGACCTGCTTTGTTGCTGGGTAGAGGCTGGCTACCTCTTCTCCCTGGAAACCGCTCTTCGTCTGGGGAGAAAGCAAGGCTACCTCTTCTCCATGGAACTGGTTCTGCCGCTGTGGAGAGAGGTCGGCTACCTCCTCTCCCTGGAACCCGCTCTGCCGCTGGGGAGAGAGGTCTGCTACCTCCTCTCCCTGGAACTGGTTCTGTCGATGGAGAGAGAGGTCGGCTACCTCTTCTCCCTGGAAACCACTCTGCCGCTGGGGAGAGAGGTCGGTTGCCTCCTCTCCCTAGAACTGGTTCTGCCGCTGGGGAGAGAGGTCGGCTACATCCTCTCCCTGAAAACCACTCTGCCGCTGTGGAGAGAGGTCAGCTACTTCCTCTCCCTGGCTTCCCGGAGATGCTGCAGGTGCTGGACAGAGGCCAGGGGTGCTCTGCCCTGTGGCCATCTCTTCTGCTGGAGGCTCACCTCCTAAGAGGAAAAGTCTATTAAATTATCAATCTCTGGAGCCTGTGGCTGTGTAGAGAAATCGACTACCTCCTCTCCCTGGGTCTCCAGAGATATCACAGGTGCTGGACAGAGGCCATTGGTGCCCTGCCCTGTTGCCAGCGCTTCTACTGGTGTGGCAAGCTCAGGGCCAGGCTGCTGATCGTGGTCTTGCAGCTCATGGTAGCTCATTACCGGTTGCCACTCCTCTGAGGAAAAGTCCAATAAATCCTTGATCGCTGCACCATAGCCCTCTTCAAGCTCTGAGGCATGCTGCTGAACGAGATCTAACAGCCTTTTATATGCCTTTCTAGCTCCCACTCATGGGCAGCTAGGTAATAACGATCGTCTCTCAGTCCGGGTACTCCAAATGTACCCTGGACCCTCGCCTCCCAAGTCATAGAATCCCCTCAAGTTCCTGGGTCCATAGTCGGTGGGGAGTAGGCTGGCCTGCAGTCCTCTCCAAGTACAAAAGTAACGGAAGCTTCCGTTACATTCCCCCCCCCCCCCGGGGTAGACTAACCAGGTACCAGACCTCCCACTGATTTGGACCTGAGTTAGTCGGATGGCCCAGTCCAAAACTTTCTTCCATTTTTGTTTTTGGCCACTGCCACTGGGGAATGAGAATGCTGGCCTCTTCTTCCTGGAACATGCTAAGCTGCTATGGAGAGAGGTTGTCTACCTCCTCTCCCTGGGACCTGCTTTGTTGCTGGGTAGAGGCTGGCTACCTCTTCTCCCTGGAAACCGCTCTGCCTCTGGGGAGAAAGCAAGGCTACCTCTTCTCCATGGAACTGGTTCTGCCGCTGTGGAGAGAGGTCGGCTACCTCCTCTCCCTGGAAACCGCTCTGCCCCTGGGGAGAGAGGTCTGCTACCTCCTCTCCCTGGAACTGGTTCTGTCGATGGAGAGAAAGGTCGGCTACCTCTTCTCCCTGGAAACCACTCTGCCGCTGGGGAGAGAGGTCGGTTGCCTCCTCTCCCTAGAACTGGTTCTGCCGCTGGGGAGAGAGGTCGGCTACATCCTCTCCCTGAAAACCGCTCTGCCACTGTGGAGCGAGGTCGGCTACCTCCTCTCCCTGGAAACCGCTCTGCCGCTGGGGAGATAGGTCAGCTACCTCCTCTTCCTGGAACCGACTTTGCTGCTGTGGAGAGAGGTCCGATACATCTTCTCCCTGAAAACCTCTCTGCCGCTGTGGAGAGAGGTCAGCTACTTCCTCTCCCTGGCTTCCTGGAGCTGCTGCAGGTGCTGGACAGAGGCCAGGGGTGCTCTGCCCTGTGGCCATCTCTTCTGCTGGAGGCTCACCTCCTAAGAGGAAAAGTCTATTAAATTATCAATCTCTGGAGCCTGTGGCTGTGTAGAGAAATCGACTACCTCCTCTCCCTGGGTCTCCAGAGATATCACAGGTGCTGGACAGAGGCCATTGGTGCCCTGCCCTGTTGCCAGCGCTTCTACTGGTGTGGCAAGCTCAGGGCCAGGCTGCTGATCGTGGTCTAGCAGCTCATGGTAGCTCATTACCGGTTGCCACTCCTCTGAGGAAAAGTCCAATAAATCCTTGATCGCTGCACCATAGCCCTCTTCAAGCTCTGAGGCATGCTGCTGAATGAGATCTAACAGCCTTTTATATGCCTTTCTAGCTCCCACTCATGGGCAGCTAGGTAATAACGATCGTCTCTCAGTCCGGGTACTTCTGTAAGTGTCAGTGTTATGGTATAAACCGGCTACCAAGGGTTAATACCTGATGAAAGATGCCCTGAATACAGGATCAGCAACACACAAACCCAGTTTATTCCCCCCAAACATGAGACCAAGCTCCATCTTGAGAGTAAAACAGAACAATGTGTTTATTGAGAGCTATATGCCCAGTATTTATGCAGGACCCCCTTAGGAGACCAGATGGGGGGTTGGAAGAGATTAGATAGAGGGAAGA
This sequence comes from Bombina bombina, assembly GCF_027579735.1. Taxonomy (NCBI): domain Eukaryota; kingdom Metazoa; phylum Chordata; class Amphibia; order Anura; family Bombinatoridae; genus Bombina; species Bombina bombina. Next base: position 9,225,009 of record NC_069504.1, on the reverse strand, counting down.
TGCCCTTTTACAGGGTACAATAGAATTACATTACTTAACCAAATAAGCAATTAAACACAAGAAAACAATGGAGTCCTTTTTCACACCTGGCAGTCTGAACTTTGGAGGTGATTAAACAATGTGAACGCTTATCACTTAAACTTAATTACAGTAAACAATAGCTGCTGCCAGGAAACCTGTCTTTAGAAAATAGCTTCTCAAAGCTGAACAAAATTAACCCTTCCAGTACTGACAGAGGGGTCTGTCACACAGCTCCCTCCTGGTGGGACACTCCGGGAGACCCGGCTTGACCCTTTGGCGGGTCAACTTGGGGATGACCAGACTAGGAGGTGGTAGGAATGTCAGTTTGCCGGGACAATCCATCTGCATTCCCGTTATGAGAGAGAATTCCTGTCCATATAAATAAGGGTTCAACTTCTTCAGTGCCCAGACCAGGGCTAAACAGTCCTTCAAAACCTCATCGGCTTCTTTACGAGTTTTTTGTACCTGCTCTTTATAGGTATCCACAAGCCCTTCATACTGACGTAGGTTGCCCTTGAGTTGCTGCACCTCACTATGAACCAGTGTCAGCTTCTCCTCCAGTGTCGCTAAGTTTGTCTTTAATGTTTCATGTTCCACTCTCAAGCTGGTGTTTTCTGCGGTCTGTCGATGCAGCTTGTCTAGCAGAGATTCCCGCTCTAAACGCGCTTTTTCCTCTGCGCTCCTCTTCTCTCCCGCTAGCACTGTTACGTGATTGTTTAACTTGACCATTTCATCCTCTAATTGACTCTTCTCCTTCATCAGCGCATTGTAACGGGACTTCCACGTATCAATGGCGGATAGAGATTTACTGAGCTCAGCGTCCTGGGGCTCAGCAGCAGGTGGGTCAGTCTCTGCGGCACGGATCTGGGCACGGGTAGTCACAGGGTTAACATCGGTGGGACCCATAGGCGCGTAGGCAGAAACAAGGGGGGCCAAGTTATTTCCAAGGAGAACATCAGCAGGTAAGTCCTTCATGACCCCCACATTCACAGGTCTAGCGCCCACTCCCCAATCCAAATTTACCCGGGCAACAGGTATGTGGAACACAGCGCCCCCCTGCTACCCTCACAGCCACAGTGTCTCCGGTGTGCTGTTTCTCAGACACTTAAGTTCTTTTGAAGCAAGGTCATGGTAGCACCAGTATCCCGTAGACCACTGACCTCCTTCCCATTCACTTTAACCAGTTGCTGGTTATCCCGGTGGGCAGCTTGCACGGGGTCTGCTTCATGTAGGATGCCATCATTCTTCCTCCTCTACGCAGTGGGCCGCAGGCTGGGGGTTACGTTGGTTTCCGCTGGCGGGTCTCCTCCAGGACTGTGCTTGGTTCGCTGTGTTTAGGGGACACTCTGGTCTTTTGTGCCCTAGTTGCTTACATCCAAAGCACCGAATAGGCTGTGAGTAGTCCCATGAGTGGAACTGGGCTGTCTGAGGATAGTTCGTGGCTGGAGGCCGTGTGGTAGAGCGGTGCACCGGGGGTTGGTAACTGGTAGCTGCTGGGGTGACTGGGGGTCTGTACTCCACTCTGGCAGGGATCTTAGTGGTAGCAGTGTCCAGTTTGCGGGCATCCGTATACTCATCTGCCAGGCGAGCAGCTTCATGCAGGGTGGAGGGTTTACGGTCCCGAACCCACTCTCTAACTCCTGCGGATAACTTGTCAAAGCAATGTTCCAACAGGAATAGCTGCAGCACCTCTTCCCCAGATACGGCTTGGCACCCCGCTATCCAGTGAGCTGCTGTGCGGTGCACCTTACATGCCCACTCAAAGTAGGAATCTCCAGCTAGTTTAACAGTGAACCGTCTCCTGTATGCCTCCGGTGTAATCGCATACTTGGAGAGCAGAGCCTCTTTTACAGCATTATAATCCCTGACTTCCTCATCTGGAATGGCCCGAAAAGCCTCGCTGGCCCGGCCGGATAATTTTCCGGATAATATCATGACCCAGTCCTCTGCGGGTACCTTGTGTAGTGCACATTGTCTCTCAAAATCCGCAAGGTACCCATCAATCTCTCCTTCTGTTTCCAGGAAGTTTTTAAAAGCTGCAAAATGTACTTTTCTCTTTTCCACTGGGGTTGCTGTGACTTGGGCTGCTGCAGCGCTGCTTTGGCGAAGTAGGTTGGCCTCCACAGCAGCTATGACCTGGTCGATAATTTCTGTAGTCGGGTTGGGGCCATAATGTGCCAGTCTTATTTTAACCACCCGGTCAAAGCTTGCTTCTTCGGGGGTTCTGTCTGATATGCTGAGCCCATTGGTTCCTTTGGTCCCTGGTACTCCGTCCATCTCGGTTAGTATTGTAATAATCTCCCTCTTCCTGAGGTTACTGGCTTGTCGGCCCCGTTGTTCTAGCAGGTTTTTAAGGGTAGCTCTTTTCAGCCTTTCATACGGTACTCCCATTAGGTCTGGATGTGTAGTTGCTCTTCTGGGCGATGAGGATCATCCCGTCGCTTGCTACCAATTGTTATGGTATAAACCGGCTATCAAGGGTTAATACAAGATGAGAGATGCCCTGAATACAGGATCAGCAACACACAAACCCAGTTAATTCCCCCCAAACATGAGACCAAGCTCCATCTTGAGAGTAAAAAATGAATGTGTTTATTGAGAGCTATATGCCCAGTATTTATGCAGTACTCCCTTAGGAGACCAGATGGGGGGTTGGAAGAGATTAGATAGAAGACGCCCTTTTACAGGGTACAATAGAATTACATTACTTAACCTGATAAGCAATTAAACACAAGAAAACAATGGAGTCCTTTTTACACCTGGCAGTCTGAACTTTGGAGGTGATTAAACAATGTGAACGCTTATCACTTAAACTTAATTACAGTAAACAATAGCTGCTGCCAGGAAACCTGTCTTTAGAAAATAGCTTCTCAAAGCTGAACAAAGTTAACCCTTCCAGTACTGACAGAGGGGTCTGTCACAGTCAGCCTCAGCGCTCTGTTTTCCAGTATGTCCTCCTGACGCCACTCTGCCGTACTCCTGCAGTGGGGGTCCTGTGTGAGACTTTCAAATAGCAATCCTGGGCCGCCATAGTCATAGTCCTCTGTAGGATCATCCGTCTCCATCTCCGGACACAACTGGGCCACATACCACCGCAGTTCCCGGTACCCTTCATCCACCTCCATCTCTGTCTGGACCAATCCGTCCAATTCGGCCATCCATTCCTCCCGGGGCTGCTTTCCCAGGAACGGCATTCGTAGATCCATCTGGAGCCAGTATTGCTGCACTGGAGTAGGAAGGGACTTCCCCTGGTAGTCTTGTTCGAACTGGAGAGCCTTGTGCCAGAGTTTCCGTTGAACTATATCCTTCCAGGCCAGTTTGCCCTCTGCCAAGACAGGGCCATCAAACTGAGCCAGCACTGCCTGCAATCTCCACTGGAATTCAGCCTCTATTTCCATCGAGGTCCCACTGGTAGTTTGGAACTGCTCCGTAAGGAGGAAGCAGATCCAACCGCTGCCAGCCAATTGTAGCGGGTCTCGGTACCCCAGACTGGGTATACCCGCTAAAATCAGCTTCCTCCCACCAAACGCCAACCCATGAACCTCCACTGGATACCTTCTGTTATTAGAATAACAGCCGCTGCAAGATGTTATAGCTACCCCCAAGAACATTAGCCAAGACTGAATGCTTGAGGGTCAAAATAGGAACTGCTTTATTGCACAGAAAACACCGCTTTTATACATTTCCAACAAAAGGGGGGTAGTTATAACAAATATTATACAATGAGACAAACACCAGACAATGGTTAGTTAAACAAGATTCTAATCACATCTTGACTTACAAAAGGACAATGGATGACTCACACAATAACAGAAAGACACTTCACACCTAGACTAGATAACAACAGGGGGTCCCAGCATTAGAGCAGGAGGTTGCAATCAGCTAAAACATTCTGAGTCTCTGAGTGGGGGGGGGTTGCAGCAGACAATGCTGGATTGGGCTGTCACCTTATGCTCCAACAAAACACAGGAATCTTCAGGGCCCTTCAGTTCTCAGAGTCTCTGGGAATTCATGGAAACGAGGTAAACCTGAATCCAGGGTAAAAGTACTCCAAATGTACCCTAGACACCCACCTCCCAAATCATAGAATCCCCTCAAGTTCCTGGGTCCATAGTCGGCGGGGAGCAGGCTGGCCTGCAGTCCTCTCCAAGTACAAAAGTAACGGAAGCTTCCGTTACATGTATTAATGAATAAATAGAACACTTGAGAATATGTGATATTTGGCTTTCTTTTTAATGACACGATGAGTCCACGGATCATCTTAATTACTATTGGGAATAATACTCCTGCCCTGCAGGAGGCGGCAAGGAGCACCACAGCAAAGCTGTTAAATATCACCTCCCTTACCTCCCAACCCAGTCATTCTCTTTGCCTACGTTAGAGCTAGGAAGCAGTAAAGTTTAGGTGTTAGCAAATGATTCTTCAATCAAGAGTTTATTATTTTAAAAGTAGTACAAGATTGTGCTGCTTTGTTCTAGGGTGTAGCTGTAGTCCATACCAGTCTCTTCAGTAGAGCAGTGGTGGCTTTAGAGCAATGGGAACTTGTGGGACATAATTCTCACTGCGCCTCCCATACATTTATGCTGCCATAATCCTGGAAGTCTGAGTGAGATGACTCAGTCTCTATCTATCGTTCCACAGGTCCATGTGAGAGAGAGGACCTCTCAAACCTGATGATCTGCCTTGCTGCCTGGCAGAATTATAAGGTAAGTGCTGACTTAATTTTTCTGGGGGAAAAGGTCTCAGAAAAAAGTTGGGCACTTTTATTTCCTATGGAAGAAAAGTATCTATATGGTATTCCTAGTGTATTATTAGGGGATCATATAGGGCAGCATTGGCAGGCACTGGGGATCGAGGAGTTCAGTCTCAATGTGTACTCTGTCAGTTTTTATTACAGAGTTTTTTCCCTTAAAATGTCGGCTAACATGTTAGTTAGTAGCAACACGCCCACGATGGGCGGGACTGGTGTTGGCGGTAATATTAGGTGCTGCGCACATTCTTCTCTCTGTTATGATATACAGAATGAGAGTAAATCTAATCTTCCGTTTTTTGTTAGTAAAACGGATTTATGTGGACAGTCTTAGCAGCTTCAGTCGGAATTGCTAGATTAGGTTCCGGTTGGCATAACGCTTTTATTTTAATCCGACAAGGTGTTAGTCTCTACAGCTAGAGCTGAAGTGTTAAAGCTGTTTTTTTCAAACAGTATCGTTAGTAAGCGAGTCTCAGATAATAAATCTGTTCCGTTTTTTGTTGCCACAAGAAATAAAGCAGGTTCTTTTTATCAATTAAGAAACAGTAACGTTATTTTTCTCTATAAGATGTTGGAAAAATGTTTTCTTGTTGTCTGTTATAGATTACAAATGTCTGTTTTTATTTGCACAAGAAATAAAGCAAACAAACAGTGACGTCCCCCTCTGCAGCTCCAGACAGTTTACAGTAACAATTCAAGGTAGACAAACTCACCCGGCAGGCTGTATAATAGTTATGTGTGCAGGGCTCCACAATGCGGTTGCGGGTCAGTCGCCTAATAATCCGGAGTATTCCTCAACTCTATCCAGGGTCATCACTCTGCCAGCCTCCTAAACACCAACCTGGGATCCAAGCTCCAAGCCGGGTGAGCGTACTACCGACGCTCGATAGCAGCACAGGCTGCCAGCACAATTAGCGTCAGGCCGTGACGTCGACCAATCGTAGCCAAGGACCTATTGTTTTATGCTGTTTTAATTATCTCCAATAAATAACTTTTATTGTTTCTACGCCTTGAGACTTGCTGTTTTTTTTTTTGCTGCTTTAAGAAATAAAGCAGTTTCTTTTTAACATGTAAAGAAACAGTAACGTTATTTTTTCTATATAAAATTTTAGAAAAAAATTCTATTTGTCTGTCATAGTTTACAGTTATCTGTTATCTTTTTGATTATATAGTCCGCCAGTCATTTTCTTTCCCTCAGGTTTTGAGAGAACACAAAATTTCTAGGTTTTTGAGCCATTATAGTTAATTGAACAGTGTTCAAAATATGACGCAGTTTTTCTCTTCAAGGGTCCCAAAACTTTTTTATTAATACAGTGCCATGCCTTTCCTTCCAATTCCCTTGCTACAGGGAGAGCGTTAGAGGAAATGTTATAAAATCAGTGTGTAGGGTTTCTGTCCTGACTATATCTATACCGAACTTTCCTCTCATAAACTGGAAAGGGGGGATATTTCAGTATCACCTGAGGGTAAGATTTCAAAAGATTCAGTCAGTGTAATTCCTTCCTCTGATGCTGATGATCTATTCTTCAGATTTAGCTAGAGCTCCTCCGTTTACTACTTAATGGAGGTTTTAGCTACCCTGGACGACTCTGATACTACGGTCATAGTCAATCCAAGACAAGTTCTGTAGCGTGACCTACATGGCGGAAGTTTTTCTTGTACCCACAATTGCTGTCGGTTGGCGATCCATATTCCAGGAGTGGACATCTGGGAGGTGGACTTCCTATGCAGGCAGACCTTTCACCCGGGGGAGTGGGCACTCCATCCCAAAGTGTTTTCCAGCCTGATTCTAAAATGGGGTCAGTCGGAATTGGATCTCATGGTTTTTTGGAAGAATGCCAAGCTTCCGTGGTACGGGTCGAGGTAAAGGAAAGCTCAGGCTGTACTGATAGACGCTCTGACGGTACCTTGGAATTTCAGTCTTGCATACCTATTTCCTCCGTTTGCTCTTCTACCTCGAGTCATTGCTCGAATCAAACAGGAGAGGGCATTGGTGATCCTCCTCACACTGACATGGCCTCGCAGGATATGGTATGCAGACCTGGTGGACTTGTCATCTCTTCCACCTTGGAGACTTCTGTTGAGGAGAACCTTCGAATCAAGGGCCCTTCTTTCATCCAATGCTAGTTTCTCTGGAGCTGACTGCTTGGAGATTGAACTCTTAATTTTATCCAAGCGGAGTTTTTCAGAATCGGTCATAGAGACCATGATTCAGGCGTGTAAACTTGTAACTAGAAAGGTTTACCATAAGATAGGGCGTAAATATCTTTAATGGTGTGAATTCAAGGGCTACTCCTGGAGTAGAGTTAGGATTTCTAGAGTTTTGTCTTTTCTCCAAGAGGGTTTGGAGAAAGGATTATCAACAAGTTCCTTAAAGGGTTACATTTCTGCCTGACCTATTTTGTTACAAAACGTCTGGCAGATGTTCCAGATGTGCAATCGTTTTGTCAGGCCTTGATCAGGATCAGGCCTGTGTCCAAGCCAGTTACTCCTCCATGAAGTCTTAATTTGGTTTTCAAAGTTCTTCAAGGAGTTCCGTTGGAGCCTAGGCATTCCTTAGATATTAAGTTGTTATCTTGGAAAGTTTTATTTCTTGTTGCTATTTCTTCTGCTCGCAGAGTATTAGAGCTCTTGGCATTGCAGTATGATTCCCATTACCTTATATTTCATTCAGATAAGGTAGTTTTACGTACTATATTAGGATTTCTTCCTAAAGTTGTTTATGATCGAGACATTTTTAGGAGATTGTTGTTCCTTCCTTGTGTCTACAATTTGGATGTGGTCCATCCCTTAATATTTTACCTGTAGGCGATTAATGATTTTCGTCAGTCTTCTGCTTTGTTGGTGGTTTTCTCGGGATAACGTAAGGGACAGAAAGCTACGGCTACTTCTCTTTCTTTTTGGCTGAAGAGTATCATACGTTTTGCATATGAGACTGCTGGACAGCACCCTCCAGAGAGAGTTACGGCTCATTCACGAGGGTTGTCGTTTCCTCATGGGCATTCAAAAATGAAGCTTCTGTGGAGCAGATTTGCAAGGCTGTCACTTGGTCCTCTCTTCACACTTTTTCAAAATCTACAAATTTGATACTTTTGCCTCGGCTGAGGCCGTTTTTGGGAGAAAGGTTCTTCAAGCAGTGGTGCCTTCCGTTTAGGTTCCCTGTCTTGTCCCTCCCGTATCATCTGTGTACTCTAGCTCGGGTATTGATTCCCAATAGTAATTAAGATGATCTGTGGACTCACCGTGTCTTTCAAAAGAAAAGAAAATATATGCTTACCTGATAAATTTATTTATTTTTTGACACGATGAGTCCACGGCCCACTCTGTTTTTCAAAGACAGGTTGTTGGTGATTATAAACTTCAGACACCTCTGCACCTTGTTACTTCCTTTCTCTCCTTTACTTCGGTCAAATGACTGGGTTGGGAGGGAAGGGAGGTGATATTTAACAGCTTTGCTGTGGTGCTCTTTGCCACCTCCTGCAGGGAAGGAGTGGTATTCCCAATAGTAATTAAGATGATCCGTGGACTCATCGTGTCAAAAAAGAAATAAATTTATCAGGTAAACATAATTTTTTTTTGCGCGCATTGGGTTAGCGATTTCAGATTTTTTTTTTACTTTCAACTTGTAATAGAGTGCTACCTATGCGCGCAAAAACCTTACTTCTAGTGGCAGTGTACAAGCGGGAGAGATAAATACCGCTCCACTTGTAATCTGCCCTGTATGTTTTATTTTTCATAACATTTCTTACATTTTTAAATGTTTAGGAGACACAGATATCTTTGGGATTGCTAGGAGGGTTAGTGTGCTAGGAGGTCTTACGCACCTTTTTTTCTTCATTTTTTAAAGAATAGATCCTTAATCTGCACTAATGTCCTTCCTGTTATCTACTGTCCCATGTGTCATTGTCATGTGTTTCAGGCAACTGGATGAGGTCGGGAGATCTGTTTTCAAGGAGAATGTGCGTCTCAAGGAGGCTTTTTCATATCATCTGAGTGAAATGGATGAGTTGAAGAAGGAGAAAAAGCATCTGATGGATGGAAATTCTGAGCTGTTGCAGGAAAAGGTACAGGGGGCTGGATTATATGTAATACCCAAACCGCTACTCCTGACCCAACACAACCTCACCCTACACAATTACATACTCTAATCCAGCAGTACTGCCCCTTCACACCTAGTACTGACCCAACACAACCTCACCCTACACAATTACATACTCTAATCCAGCAGTACTGCCCCTTCACACCTAGTACTGACCCAACACAACCTCACCCTACACAATTACATACTCTAATCCAGCAGTACTGCCCCTTCACACCTAGTACTGACCCAACACAACCTCACCCTACACAATTACATACTCTAATCCAGCAGTACTGTCCCCTTCACACCTAGTACTGACCCAACACAACCTCACCCTACACAATTACATACTCTAATCCAGCAGTACTGCCCCTTCACACCTAGTACTGACCCAACACAACCTCACCCTACACAATTACATACTCTAATCCAGCAGTACTGCCCCCTACACACATAGTACTGACCCAACACAACCTCACCCTACACAATTACATATTCTAATCCAGCAGTACTGCCCCCCTCACACCTAGTACTGACCCAACACAACCTCACCCTACACAAGTACATACTCTAATCCAGCAGTACTGCCCCCCTCACATATAGTACTGACCCAACACAACCTCACCCTACACAATTACATATTCTAATCCAGCAGTACTGCCCCCCTCACACATAGTACTGACCCAACACAACCTCACCCTACACAATTACATACTCAAATCCAGCAATACTGCCCCTTCACACCTAGTACTGACCCAACACAACCTCACCCTACACAATTACATACTCTAATCCAGCAGTACTGCCCCCTTCACACCTAGTACTGACCCAACACAACCTCACCCTACACAATTACATACTCTAATCCAGCAGTACTGTCCCCTTCACACCTAGTACTGACCCAACACAACCTCACCCTACACAATTACATAGTCTAATCCAGCAGTACTGCCCCTTCACACCTAGTACTGACCCAACACAACCTCACCCTACTCAATTACATACTCTAATCCAGCAATACTGCCCCCTACACACCTAGTACTGACCCAACACAACCTCACCCTACACAATTACATACTCTAATCCAGCAATACTGCCCCCTTCACACCTAGTACTGACCCATCACAACCTCACCCTAAACAATTACATACTCCAATCCAGCAGTACTGCCCCCTTCACACCTAGTACTGACCCAACACAACCTCACCCTACACAACTACATACTCTAATCCAGCAGTACTGCCCCTTCACACCTAATACTGACCCAACACAACCTCACCCTACACAATTACATACTCTAATCCAGCAATACTGCCCCCTACACACCTAGTACTGACCCAACACAACCTCACCCTACACAATTACATACTCTAATCCAGCAGTACTGCCCCTTCACACCTAGTACTGACCCAACACAACCTCACCCTACACAATTACATACTCTAATCCAGCAGTACTGCCCCCTACACACCTAGTACTGACCCAACACAACCTCACCCTACACAATTACATACTCTAATCCAGCAATACTGCCCCCTACACACCTAGTACTGACCCAACACAACCTCACCCTACACAATTACATATTCTAATCCAGCAGTACTGCCCCCTACACACCTAGTACTGACCCAACACAACCTCACCCTACACAATTACATACTCTAATCCAGCAGTACTGTCCCCTTCACACCTAGTACTGACCCAACACTACCTCACCCTACACAATTACATACTCTAATCCAGCAGTACTGCCCCCTTCACACCTAGTACTGACCCAACACAACCTCACCCTATACAATTACATACTCTAATCCAGCAGTACTGTCCCCCTTCACAACTAGTACTGACCCACCACAACCTCACCCTACACAATTACATACTCTAATCCAGCAGTACTGCCGCTTCACACCTAGTACTGACCCAACACAACCTCACCCTACACAATTACATACTCTAATCCAGCAGTACTGCCCCCTTCACACCTAGTACTGACCCAACACAACCTCACCCTACACAATTACATACTCTAATCCAGCAATACTGCCCCCTTCACACCTAGTACTGACCCAACACAACCTCACCCTACTCAATTACATACTCTAATCCAGCAATACTGCCCCCTACACACCTAGTACTGACCCAACACAACCTCACCCTACACAATTACATACTCTAATCCAGCAATACTGCCCCCTTCACACCTAGTACTGACCCATCACAACCTCACCCTAAACAATTACATACTCCAATCCAGCAGTACTGCCCCCTTCACACCTAGTACTGACCCAACACAACCTCACCCTACACAACTACATACTCTAATCCAGCAGTACTGCCCCTTCACACCTAATACTGACCCAACACAACCTCACCCTACACAATTACATACTCTAATCCAGCAATACTGCCCCCTACACACCTAGTACTGACCCAACACAACCTCACCCTACACAATTACATACTCTAATCCAGCAGTACTGCCCCTTCACACCTAGTACTGACCCAACACAACCTCACCCTACACAATTACATACTCTAATCCAGCAGTACTGCCCCCTACACACCTAGTACTGACCCAACACAACCTCACCCTACACAATTACATACTCTAATCCAGCAATACTGCCCCCTACACACCTAGTACTGACCCAACACAACCTCACCCTACACAATTACATATTCTAATCCAGCAGTACTGCCCCCTACACACCTAGTACTGACCCAACACTACCTCACCCTACACAATTACATACTCTAATCCAGCAGTACTGCCCCCTTCACACCTAGTACTGACCCAACACAACCTCACCCTATACAATTACATACTCTAATCCAGCAGTACTGTCCCCCTTCACAACTAGTACTGACCCACCACAACCTCACCCTACACAATTACATACTCTAATCCAGCAGTACTGCCGCTTCACACCTAGTACTGACCCAACACAACCTCACCCTACACAATTACATACTCTAATCCAGCAGTACTGCCCCCTTCACACCTAGTACTGACCCAACACAACCTCACCCTACACAATTACATACTCTAATCCAGCAATACTGCCCCCTTCACACCTAGTACTGACCCAACACAACCTCACCCTACACAATTACATACTCTAATCCAGCAGTACTGCCCCTTCACACCTAGTACTGACCCAACACAACCTCACCCTACACAATTACATACTCTAATCCAGCAGTACTGCCCCTTCACACCTAGTACTGACCCAACACAACCTCACCCTACACAATTACATACTCTAATCCAACAGTACTGCCCCTTCACACCTAGTACTGACCCAACACAACCTCACCCTACACAATTACATACTCTAATCCAGTAGTACTGCCCCCCTCACACCTAGTACTGACCCAACACAACCTCACCCTACACAATTACATACTCTAATCCAGCAATACTGTCCCCTTCACACCTAGTACTGACCCAACACAACCTCACCCTACACAATTACATACTCTAATCCAACAGTACTGCCCCCTTCACACCTAGTACTGACCCAACACAACCTCACCCTACACAATTACATACTCTAATCCAGCAGTAATCCCCCCCTCACACCTAGTACTGACCCAACACAACCTCACCCTACACAATTACATACTCTAATCCAGCAGTACTGCCCCTTCACACCTAGTACTGACCCATCACAACCTCACCCTACACAATTACATACTCTAATCCAGCAGTACTGCCCCTTCACACCTAGTACTGACCCAACACAACCTCACCCTACACAATTACATACTCTAATCCAGTAGTACTGCCCCCCTCACACATAGTACTGACCCAACACAACCTCACCCTACACAATTACATACTCTAATCCAGCAGTACTGCCCCCTACACACCTAGTACTGACCCAACACAACCTCACCCTACACAATTACATACTCTAATCCAGCAGTACTGCCCCTTCACACCTAGTACTGACCCAACACAACCTCACCCTACACAATTACATACTCTAATCCAGCAGTACTGCCCCCTTCACACCTAGTACTGACCCAACACAACCTCACCCTACACAATTACATACTCTAATCCAGCAGTACTGCCCTCTTCACACCTAGTACTGACCCAACACAACCTCACCCTACACAATTACATACTCTAATCCAGCAGTACTGCCCCTTCACACCTAGTACTGACCCAACACAACCTCACCCTACACAATTACATACTCTAATCCAGCAGTACTGCCCCCTTCACACCTAGTACTGACCCAACACAACCTCACCCTACACAATTACATACTCTAATCCAGCAGTACTGCCCCCTTCACACCTAGTACTGACCCAACACAACCTCACCCTACACAATTACATACTCTAATCCAGCAGTACTGCCCCTTCACACCTAGTACTGACCCAACACAACCTCACCCTACACAATTACATACTCTAATCCAGCAGTACTGCCCCTTCACACCTAGTACTGACCCAACACAACCTCACCCTACACAAGTACATACTCTAATCCAGCAGTACTGCCCCCTCACACCTAGTACTGACCCAACACAACCTCACCCTACACAATTACATACTCTAATCCAGCAGTACTGCCCCCTTCACACCTAGTACTGACCCAACACAACCTCACCCTACACAATTACATACTCTAATCCAGCAGTACTGCCCCCTTCACACCTAGTACTGACCCAACACAACCTCACCCTACACAATTACATACTCTAATCCAGCAGTACTGCCCCCTACACACCTAGTACTGACCCAACACAACCTCACCCTACACAATTACATACTCTAATCCAGCAGTACTGCCCCCTTCACACCTAGTACTGACCCAACACAACCTCACCCTACACAATTACATACTCTAATCCAGCAGTACTGCCCCCTTCACACCTAGTACTGACCCAACACAACCTCACCCTACACAATTACATACTCTAATCCAGCAGTACTGCCCCCTACACACCTAGTACTGACCCAACACAACCTCACCCTACACAATTACATACTCTAATCCAGCAGTACTGCCCCCTTCACACCTAGTACTGACCCAACACAACCTCACCCTACACAATTACATACTCTAATCCAGCAGTACTGCCCCCTTCACACCTAGTAACTGACCCAACACAACCTCCACCCTACACAATTACTTACTCTAATCCAGCAGTACTGCCCCCTACACACCTAGTACTGACCCAACACAACCTCACCCTACACAATTACATACTCTAATCCAGCAGTACTGCCCCCTACACACCTAGTACTGACCCAACCACAACCTCACCCTACACAATTACATACTCTAATCCAGCAGTACTGCCCCTTCACACCTAGTACTGACCCAACACAACCCTCACCCCTACACAATTACATACTCTAATCCAGCAGTACTGCCCCCTTCACACCTAGTACTGGACCCAACACAACCTCACCCTACACAATTACATACTCTAATCCAGCAGTACTGCCCCCTTCACACCTAGTACTGACCCAACACTACCTCACCCTACACAATTACATACTCTAATCCAGCAGATACTGCCCCTTCACACCTAGTACTGACCCAACACAACCTCACCCTACACAATTACATACTCTAATCCAGCAGTACTGCCCCCTTCACACCTAGTACTGACCCAACACAACCTCACCCTACACAATTACATACTCTAATCCAGCAGTACTGCCCCCTTCACACCTAGTACTGACCCAACACAACCTCACCCTACACAATTACATACTCTAATCCAGCAGTACTGCCCCCTTCACACCTAGTACTGACCCAACACAACCTCACCCTACACAATTACATACTCTAATCCAGCAGTACTGCCCCCTTCACACCTAGTACTGACCCAACACAACCTCACCCTACACAATTACATACTCTAATCCAGCAAGTACTGCCCCCTACACACCTAGTACTGACCCAACACAACCTCACCCTACACAATTACATACTCTAATCCAGCAGTACTGCCCCCTTCACACCTAGTACTGACCCAACACAACCTCACCCTACACAATTACATACTCTAATCCAGCAGTACTGCCCCCTTCACACCTAGTACTGACCCAACACAACCTCACCCTACACAATTACATACTCTAATCCAGCAGTACTGCCCCCTTCACACCTAGTACTGACCCAACACAACCTCACCCTACACAATTACATACTCTAATCCAGCAGTACTGCCCCCTTCACACCTAGTACTGACCCAACACAACCTCACCCTACACAATTACATACTCTAATCCAGCAGTACTGCCCCCTTCACACCTAGTACTGACCCAACACAACCTCACCCTACACAATTACATACTCTAATCCAGCAGTACTGCCCCCTTCACACCTAGTACTGACCCAACACAACCTCACCCTACACAATTACATACTCTAATCCAGCAGTACTGCCCCCCCTCACACCTAGTACTGACCCAACACAACCTCACCCTACACAATTACATACTCTAATCCAGCAGTACTGCCCCCTTCACACCTAGTACTGACCCAACACAACCTCACCCTACACAATTACATACTCTAATCCAGCAGTACTGCCCCCTTCACACCTAGTACTGACCCAACACAACCTCACCCTACACAATTACATACTCTAATCCAGCAGTACTGCCCCCTTCACACCTAGTACTGACCCAACACAACCTCACCCTACACAATTACATACTCTAATCCAGCAGTACTGCCCCCTTCACACACCTAGTACTGACCCAACACAACCTCACCCTACACAATTACATACTCTAATCCAGCAGTACTGCCCCCTACACACCTAGTACTGACCCAACACAACCTCACCCTACACAATTACATACTCTAATCCAGCAGTACTGCCCCCTTCACACCTAGTACTGACCCAACACAACCTCACCCTACACAATTACATACTCTAATCCAGCAGTACTGCCCCCTACACACCCTAGTACTGACCCAACACAACCTCACCCTACACAATTACATACTCTAATCCAGCAGTACTGCCCCCTTCACACCTAGTACTGACCCAACACAACCTCACCCTACACAATTACATACTCTAATCCAGCAGTACTGCCCCCTACACACCTAGTACTGACCCAACACAACCTCACCCTACACAATTACATACTCTAATCCAGCAAATACTGCCCCCTTCACACCTAGTACTGACCCAACACAACCTCACCCTACACAATTACATACTCTAATCCAGCAGTACTGCCCCCTTCACACCTAGTACTGACCCAACACAACCTCACCCTACACAATTACATACTCTAATCCAACAGTACTGCCCCCTTCACAACCTAGTACTGACCCAACACAACCTCACCCTACACAATTACATACTCTAATCCAAGCAGTACTGCCCCCTTCACACCTAGTACTGACCCAACACAACCTCACCCTACACAATTACATACTCTAATCCAGCAGTACTGCCCCCTTCACACCTAGTACTGACCCAACACAACCTCACCCTACACAATTACATACTCTAATCCAGCAGTACTGCCCCCTTCACACCTAGTACTGACCCAACACAACCTCACCCTACACAATTACATACTCTAATCCAGCAGTACTGCCCCTTCACACCTAGTACTGACCCAACACAACCTCACCCTACACAATTACATACTCTAATCCAGCAGTACTGCCCCCTTCACACCTAGTACTGACCCAACACAACCTCACCCTACACAATTACATACTCTAATCCAGCAAGTACTGCCCCCTTCACACCTAGTACTGACCCAACACAACCTCACCCTACACAATTACATACTCTAATCCAGCAGTACTGCCCCCTTCACACCTAGTACTGACCCAACACAACCTCACCCTACACAATTACATACTCTAATCCAGCAGTACTGCCCCTTCACACCTAGTACTGACCCAACACAACCTCACCCTACACAATTACATACTCTAATCCAGCAGTACTGCCCCCTTCACACCTAGTACTGACCCAACACAACCTCACCCTACACAATTACATACTCTAATCCAGCAGTACTGCCCCCTTCACACCTAGTACTGACCCAACACAACCTCACCCTACACAATTACATACTCTAATCCAGCAGTACTGCCCCCTTCACACCTAGTACTGACCCAACACAACCTCACCCTACACAATTACATACTCTAATCCAGCAGATACTGCCCCCTTCACACCTAGTACTGACCCAACCACACCTCACCCTACACAATTACATACTCTAATCCAGCAGTACTGCCCCCTTCACACCTAGTACTGACCCAACACAAACCTCACCCTACACAATTACATACTCTAATCCAGCAGTACTGCCCCCTTCACACCTAGTACTGACCCAACACAACCTCACCCTACACAATTACATACTCTAATCCAGCAGTACTGCCCCCTTCACACCTAGTACTGACCCCAACACAACCTCACCCTACACATTTACATAATCTATTCCAGCAGTACTGCCCCTTCACACCTAGTACTGACCCAACACAACCTCACCCTACACAATTACATACTCTAATCCAGCAGTACTGCCCCCTTCACACCTAGTACTGACCCAACACAACCTCACCCTACACAATTACATACTCTAATCCAGCAGTACTGCCCCCTTCACACCTAGTACTGACCCAACACAACCTCACCCTACACAATTACATACTCTAATCCAGGCAGTACTGCCCCCTTCACACCTAGTACTGACCCAACACAACCTCACCCTACAACAATTACATACTCTAATCCAGCAGTACTGCCCCCTACACACCTAGTACTGACCCAACACAACCTCACCCTACACAATTACATACTCTAATCCAGCAGTACTCGCCCCCTTCACACCTAGTACTGACCCATACACAAACCTCACCCTACACAATTACATACTCTAATCCAGCAGTACCTGCCCCCTTCACACCTAGTACTGACCCAACACAACCTCACCCTACACAATTACATACTCTAATCCAGCAGTACTGCCCCTTCACACCTAGTACTGACCCAACACAACCTCACCCTACACAATTACATACTCTAATCCAGCAGTACTGCCCCCTTCACACCTAGTACTGACCCAACACTACCTCACCCTACACAATTACATACTCTAATCCAGGCAGTACCTGCCCCCTTCACACCTAGTACTGACCCAACACAACCTCACCCTACACAATTACATACTCTAATCCAGCAATACTGCCCCCTACACACCTAGTACTGACCCTCACCCTACTCAATTACATACTCTAATCCAGCAGTACTGCCCCCTTCACACCTAGTACTGACCCAACACAAACCTCACCCTACACAATTACATACTCTAATCCAGCAGTACTGCCCCCTTCACACTAGTACTGACCCCAACACAACCTCACCCTACACAATTACATACTCTAATCCAGCAGTACTGCCCCTACACACCTAGTACTGACCCAACACAACCTCACCCTACACAATTACATACTCTAATCCAGCAGTACTGCCCCCTCACGACACTAGTACTGACCCCAACACAACCTCACCCTACACAATTACATACTATAATCCAGCAGATACTGCCCCTTCACACCTAGTACTGACCCCAACACAACCTCACCCTACACAAGTACATACTCTAATCCAGCAGTACTGCCCCCTACACACCTAGTACTGACCCAACACAACCTCACCCTACACAATTACATACTCTAATCCAGCAGTACTGCCCCCTTCACACCTAGTACTGACCCAACACTACCTCACCCTACACAATTACATACTCTAATCCAGCAGTACTGCCCCCTTCACACCTAGTACTGACCCAACACAACCTCACCCCTACACAATTACATACTCTAATCCAGCAGTACTGCCCCCTTCACACCTAGTACTGACCCAACACTACCTCACCCTACACAATTACATACTCTAATCCAGCAGTACTGCCCCTTCACACCTAGTACTGACCCAACACAACCTCACCCTACACAATTACATACTCTAATCCAGCAGTACTGCCCCCTACACACCTAGTACTGACCCAACACAACCTCACCCTAAACAATTACATACTCTAATCCAGCAGTACTGCCCCCTTCACACCTAGTACTGACCCAACACAACCTCACCCTACACAATTACATACTCTAATCCAGCAGTACTGCCCCTTCACACCTAGTACTGACCCAACACAACCTCACCCTACCCAATTACATACTCTAATCCAGCAGGTACTGCCCCCTTCACACCTAGTACTGACCCAACACAACCTCACCCTACACAATTACATACTCTAATCCAGCAAGTACTGCCCCCTTCACACCTAGTACTGACCCAACACAACCTCACCCTACACAATTACATACTCTAATCCAGCAGTACTGCCCCCTTCACACCTAGTACTGACCCAACACAACCTCACCCTACACAATTACATACTCTAATCCAACAGTACTGCTCCTTCACACCTAGTACTGACCCAACACAACCTCACCCTACACAAGTACATACTCTAATCCAGCAGTACTGCCCCCTTCACACCTAGTACTGACCCAACACAACCTCACCCTACACAATTACATACTCTAATCCAGCAGTACTGCCCCCTTCACACATAGTACTGACCCAACACAACCTCACCCTACACAATTACATACTCTAATCCAGCAGTACTGCTCCCTACACACCTAGTACTGACCCAACACAACCTCACCCTACACAATTACATACTCTAATCCAGCAGTACTGCCCCCTTCACACCTAGTACTGACCCAACACAACCTCACCCTACACAATTACATACTCTAATCCAGCAATACTGCCCCCTACACACCTAGCACTGACCCAACACAACCTCACCCTACACAATTACATACTCTAATCCAGCAGTACTGCCCCCTACACACCTAGTACTGACCCAACACAACCTCACCCTACACAATTACATACTCTAATCCAGCAGTACTGCCCCCTACACACCTAGTACTGACCCAACACAACCTCACCCTACACAATTACATACTCTAATCCAGCAGTACTGCCCCTTCACACCTAGTACTGACCCAACACAACCTCACCCTACACAATTACATACTCTAATCCAGCAATACTGCCCCCTTCACACCTAGTACTGACCGAACACAACCTCACCCTACACAATTACATACTCTAATCCAGCAATACTGCCCCCTTCACACCTAGTACTGACCCAACACAACCTCACCCTACACAATTACATACTCTAATCCAGCAGTACTGCCCCCTTCACACCTAGTACTGACCCAACACAACCTCACCCTACACAATTACATACTCTAATCCAGCAGTACTGCCCCCTACACACCTAGGTACTGACCCAACACAACCTCACCCTACACAATTACATACTCTAATCCAGCAATACTGCCCCCCTTCACACCTAGTACTGACCCAACACAACCTCACCCTACACAATTACATACTCTAATCCAGCAGTACTGCCCCTTCACACCTAGTACTGACCCAACACAGCCTCACCCTACACAATTACATACTCTAATCCAGCAATACTGCCCCCTACACACCTAGTACTGACCCAACACAACCTCACCCTAAACAATTACATACTCTAATCCAGCAGTACTGCCCCCTTCACACCTAGTACTGACCCAACACAACCTCACCCTACACAATTACATACTCTAATCCAGCAGTACTGCCCCTTCACACCTAGTACTGACCCAACACAACCTCACCCTACCCAATTACATACTCTAATCCAGCAGTACTGCCCCCCTTCACACCTAGTACTGACCCAACACAACCTCACCCTACACAATTACATACTCTAATCCAGCAGTACTGCCCCCTTCACACCTAGTACTGACCTAACACAACCTCACCCTACACAATTACATACTCTAATCCAGCAGTACTGCCCCCTACACACATAGTACTGACCCAACACAACCTCACCCTACACAATTACATACTCTAATCCAACAGTACTGCCCCCTTCACACCTAGTACTGACCCAACACAACCTCACCCTACACAATTACATACTCTAATCCAACAGTACTGCCCCCTTCACACCTAGTACTGACCCAACACAACCTCACCCTACACAAGTACATACTCTAATCCAGTAGTACTGCCCCCCTTCACACCTAGTACTGACCCATCACAACCTCACCCTACACAATTACATACTCTAATCCAACAGTACTGCCCCCTTCACACCTAGTACTGACCCAACACAACCTCACCCTACACAATTACATACTCTAATCCAGCAATACTGCCCCTTCACACCTAGTACTGACCCAACACAACCTCACCCTACACAATTACATACTCTAATCCAACAGTACTGCCCCCTTCACACCTAGTACTGACCCAACACAACCTCACCCTACACAATTACATACTCTAATCCAGCAGTACTGCCCCTTCACACCTAGTACTGACCCAACACAACCTCACCCTACACAATTACATACTCTAATCTAGCAATACTGCCCCTTCACACCTAGTACTGACCCAACACAACCTCACCCTACACAATTACATACTCTAATCCAGCAGTACTGCCCACTACACACCTAGTACTGACCCAACACAACCTCACCCTACACAATTACATACTCTAATCCAGCAGTACTGCCCACTACACACCTAGTACTGACCCAACACAACCTCACCCTACACAATTACATACTCTAATCCAGCAGTACTGCCCCTTCACACCTAATACTGACCCAACACAACCTCACCCTACACAATTACATACTCTAATCCAGCAATACTGCCCCTTCACACCTAGTACTGACCCAACACAACCTCACCCTACACAATTACATACTCTAATCCAACAGTACTGCCCCTTCACACCTAGTACTGACCCAACACAACCTCACCCTACACAATTACATACTCTAATCCAGCAGTACTGCCCCTTCACACCTAGTACTGACCCAACACAACCTCACCCTACACAATTACATACTCTAATCCAGCAGTACTGCCCCTTCACACCTAGTACTGACCCAACACAACCTCACCCTACACAATTACATACTCTAATCCAACAGTACTGCCCCCTTCACACCTAGTACTGACCCAACACAACCTCACCCTACACAATTACATACTCTAATCCAGCAGTACAGCCCCCCTCACACATAGTACTGACCCAACACAACCTCACCCTACACAATTACATATTCTAATCCAGCAATACTGCCCCCTACACACCTAGTACTGACCCAACACAACCTCACCCTACACAATTACATAATCTAATCCAGCAGTACTTCCCCCTTCACACCTAGTACTGACCCTACACAACCTCACCCTACACAATTACATACTCTAATCCAGCAGTACTGCCCCCTACACACATAGTACTGACCCAACACAACCTCACCCTACACAATTACATACTCTAATCCAACAGTACTGCCCCCTACACACCTAGTACTGACCCAACACAACCTCACCCTACACAATTACATACTCTAATCCAGCAGTACTGCCCCTACACACATAGTACTGACCCAACACAACCTCACCCTACACAATTACATACTCTAATCCAACAGTACTGCCCCCTACACACCTAGTACTGACCCAACACAACCTCACCCTACACAATTACATACTCTAATCCAGCAGTACTGCCCCTTCACACCTAGTACTGACCCAACACAACCTCACCCTACACAATTACATACTCTAATCCAACAGTACTGCCCCCTTCACACCTAGTACTGACCCAACACAACCTCACCCTACACAATTACATACTCTAATCCAGCAGTACTGCCCCCTTCACACCTAGTACTGACCCAACACAACCTCACCCTACACAATTACATACTCTAATCCAGCAGTACTGCCCCCTACACACCTAGTACTGACAAAACACAACCTCACCCTACACAATTACATACTCTAATCCAGCAGTACTGCCCCCTTCACACCTAGTACTGACCCAACACAACCTCACCCTACACAATTACATACTCTAATCCAGCAGTACTGCCCCTTCACACCTAGTACTGACCCAACACAACCTCACCCTACACAATTACATACTCTAATCCAGCAATACTGCCCCCCTCACACCTAGTACTGACCCAACACAACCTCACCCTACACAATTACATACTCTAATCCAGCAATGCTGCCCCCTTCACACCTAGTACTGACCCAACACAACCTCACCCTACACAATTACATACTCTAATCCAGCAGTACTGCCCCTTCACACCTAGTACTGACCCAACACAACCTCACCCTACACAATTACATACTCTAATCCAGCAGTACTGCCCCTTCACACCTAGTACTGACCCAACACAACCTCACCCTACACAATTACATACTCTAATCCAGCAATACTGCCCCCTTCACATATAGTACTGACCCAGCACAACCTCACCCTACACAATTACATACTCTAATCCAGCAGTACTGCCCCCTTCACACCTAGTACTGACCCAACACAACCTCACCCTACACAATTACATACTCTAATCCAGCAGTACTGACCCTTCACACCTAGTACTGACCCAACACAACCTCACCCTACACAATTACATACTCTAATCCAGCAGTACTGCCCCCTAGACACCTAGTACTGACCCAACACAACCTCACCCTACACAATTACATACTCTAATCCAGCAATACTGCCCCCTTCACACCTAGTACTGACCCAACACAACCTCACCCTACACAAGTACATACTCTAATCCAGTAGTACTGCCCCTTCACACCTAGTACTGACCCAACACAACCTCACCCTACACAATTACATACTCTAATCCAACAGTACTGCCCCTTCACAACTAGTACTGACCCAACACAACCTCACCCTACACAATTACATACTCTAATCCAACAGTACTGCCCCCTTCACACCTAGTACTGACCCAACACAACCTCACCCTACACAAGTACATACTCTAATCCAGTAGTACTGCCCCCCTTCACACCTAGTACTGACCCAACACAACCTCACCCTATACAATTACATACTCTAATCCAGCAATACTGCCCCCTTCACACCTAGTACTGACCCAACACAACCTCACCCTACACAATTACATACTCTAATCCAGCAGTACTGCCCCTTCCCACCTAGTACTGACCCAACACAACCTCACCCTACACAATTACATACTCTAATCCAGCAGTACTGCCCCTTCACACCTAGTACTGACCCAACACAACCTCACCCTACACAAGTACATACTCTAATCCAGCAATACTGCCCCCTACACACCTAGTACTGACCCAACACAACCTCACCCTACACAATTACATACTCTAATCCAGCAGTACTGCCCCCTTCACACCTAGTACTGACCCAACACAACCTCACCCTACACAATTACATACTCTAATCCAGCAGTACTGCCCCTTCACACCTAGTACTGACCCAACACAACCTCACCCTACACAATTACATACTCTAATCCAGCAGTACTGCCCCTACACACCTAGTACTGACCCAACACAACCTCACCCTACACAATTACATACTCTAATCCAGCAGTACTGCCCCCTAGACACCTAGTACTGACCCAACACAACCTCACCCTACACAATTACATACTCTAATCCAGCAATACTGCCCCCTTCACACCTAGTACTGACCCAACACAACCTCACCCTACACAAGTACATACTCTAATCCAGCAGTACTGCCCCCTTCACACCTAGTACTGACCCAACACAACCTCACCCTACACAATTACATACTCTAATCCAGCAGTACTGCCCCCTTCACACCTAGTACTGACCCATCCCAACCTCACCCTACACAATTACATACTCTAATCCAACAGTACTGCCCCCTTCACACCTAGTACTGACCCAACACAACCTCACCCTACACAAGTACATACTCTAATCCAGCAGTACTGCCCCCTTCACACCTAGTACTGACCCAACACTACCTCACCCTACACAATTACATACTCTAATCCAGCAGTACTGCCCCCTTCACACCTAGTACTGACCCAACACAACCTCACCCTACACAATTACATACTCTAATCCAGCAGTACTGCCCCCTTCACACCTAGTACTGACCCAACACAACCTCACCCTACACAATTACATACTCTAATCCAGCAGTACTGCCCCCTTCACACCTAGTACTGACCCATCCCAACCTCACCCTACACAATTACATACTCTAATCCAGCAGTACTGCCCCCTTCACACCTAGTACTGACCCAACACAACCTCACCCTACACAATTACATACTCTAATCCAGCAATACTGCCCCCTACACACCTAGCACTGACCCAACACAACCTCACCCTACACAATTACATACTCTAATCCAACAGTACTGCCCCCTTCACACCTAGTACTGACCCAACACAACCTCACCCTACACAATTAAATACTCTAATCCAGCAGTACTGCCCCCTTCACACCTAGTACTGACCCAACACAACCTCACCCTACACAATTACATACTCTAATCCAGCAGTACTGCCCCTTCACACCTAGTACTGACCCAACACAACCTCACCCTACACAATTACATACTCTAATCCAGCAGTACTGCCCCCTTCACACCTAGTACTGACCCAACACAACCTCACCCTACACAATTACATACTCTAATCCAGCAGTACTGCCCCTTCACACCTAGTACTGACCCAACACAACCTCACCCTACACAATTACATACTCTAATCCAGCAGTACTGCCCCCTTCACACCTAGTACTGACCCAACACAACCTCACCCTACACAATTACATACTCTAATCCAGCAGTACTGCCCCCTTCACACCTAGTACTGACCCAACACAACCTCACCCTACACAATTACATACTCTAATCCAGCAGTACTGCCCCTTCACACCTAGTACTGACCCAACACAACCTCACCCTACACAATTACATACTCTAATCCAGCAATACTGCCCCTTCACACCTAGTACTGACCCAACACAACCTCACCCTACACAATTACATACTCTAATCCAACAGTACTGCCCCCTTCACACCTAGTACTGACCCAACACAACCTCACCCTACACAAGTACATACTCTAATCCAGTAGTACTGCCCCCCTTCACACCTAGTACTGACCCATCACAACCTCACCCTACACAATTACATACTCTAATCCAGCAGTACTGCCCCCTACACACCTAGTACTGACCCAACACAACCTCACCCTACACAATTACATACTCTAATCCAGCAGTACTGCCCCCTACACACCTAGTACTGACCCAACACAACCTCACCCTACACAATTACATACTCTAATCCAGCAGTACTGCCCCTTCACACCTAGTACTGACCCAACACTACCTCACCCTACACAATTACATACTCTAATCCAGCAGTACTGCCCCCTTCACACCTAGTACTGACCCATCACAACCTCACCCTACACAATTACATACTCTAATCCAGCAGTACTGCCCCCCTACACACCTAGTACTGACCCAACACAACCTCACCCTACACAATTACATACTCTAATCCAGCAGTACTGCCCCCTACACACCTAGTACTGACCCAACACAACCTCACCCTACACAATTACATACTCTAATCCAGCAGTACTGCCCCCCTCACACCTAGTACTGACCCAACACAACCTCACCCTATACAATTACATACTCTAATCCAGCAGTACTGTCCCTTCACACCTAGTACTGACCCAACACAACCTCACCCTACACAATTACATACTCTAATCCAGCAGTACTGCCCCCTTCACACCTAGTACTGACCCAACACAACCTCACCCTACACAATTACATACTCTAATCCAATAGTACTGCCCCCTTCACACCTAGTACTGACCCAACACAACCTCACCCTACACAATTACATACTCTAATCCAGTAGTACTGCCCCTTCACACCTAGTACTGACCCAACACAACCTCACCCTACACAATTACATACTCTAATCCAGCAGTACTGCCCCCTTCACACCTAGTACTGACCCATCACAACCTCACCCTACACAATTACATACTCTAATCCAGCAGTACTGCCCCCTACACACCTAGTACTGACCCAACACAACCTCACCCTACACAATTACATACTCTAATCCAGCAGTACTGCCCCCTACACACCTAGTACTGACCCAACACAACCTCACCCTACACAATTACATACTCTAATCCAGCAGTACTGCCCCCCTCACACCTAGTACTGACCCAACACAACCTCACCCTATACAATTACATACTCTAATCCAGCAGTACTGTCCCTTCACACCTAGTACTGACCCAACACAACCTCACCCTACACAATTACATACTCTAATCCAATAGTACTGCCCCCTTCACACCTAGTACTGACCCAACACAACCTCACCCTACACAATTACATACTCTAATCCAGTAGTACTGCCCCTTCACACCTAGTACTGACCCAACACAACCTCACCCTACACAATTACATACTCTAATCCAGTAGTACTGCCCCCTCACACCTAGTACTGACCCAACACAACCTCACCCTACACAATTACATACTCTAATCCAGCAGTACTGCCCCCTACACACCTAGTACTGACCCAACACAACCTCACCCTACACAATTACATACTCTAATCCAGCAATACTGCCCCCTACACACCTAGTACTGACCCAACACAACCTCACCCTACACAATTACATACTCTAATCCAGCAATACTGCCCCCTTCACACCTAGTACTGACCCAACACAACCTCACCCTACACAATTACATACTCTAATCCAGCAGTACTGCCCCTTCACACCTAGTACTGACCCAACACAACCTCACCCTACACAATTACATACTCTAATCCAGCAGTACTGTCCCCTTCACACCTAGTACTGACCCAACACAACCTCACCCTACACAATTACATACTCTAATCCAACAGTACTGTCCCCTTCACACCTAGTACTGACCCAACACAACCTCACCCTACACAATTACATACTCTAATCCAGCAGTAATGTCCCCTTCACACCTAGTACTGACCCAACACAACCTCACCCTACACAATTACATACTCTAATCCAGCAGTACTGTCCCTTCACACCTAGTACTGACCCAACACAACCTCACCCTACACAATTACATACTCTAATCCAGCAGTACTGCCCCCTTCACACCTAGTACTGACCCAACACAACCTCACCCTATACAATTACATACTCTAATCCAGCAGTACTGCCCCCCTCACACATAGTACTGACCCAACACAACCTCACCCTACACAATTACATACTCTAATCCAGCAGTACTGCCCCTTCACACCTAGTACTGACCCATCACAACCTCACCCTACACAATTACATACTCTAATCCAGCAGTACTGCCCCCTTCACACCTAGTACTGACCCAACACAACC
Source organism: Bombina bombina (assembly GCF_027579735.1). Lineage (NCBI taxonomy): Eukaryota > Metazoa > Chordata > Amphibia > Anura > Bombinatoridae > Bombina > Bombina bombina. The sequence goes on along the minus strand of NC_069504.1, from coordinate 9,196,805 downwards.
TCACCCTACACAATTACATACTCTAATCCAACAGTACTGCCCCCTACACACCTAGTACTGACCCAACACAACCTCACCCTACACAATTACATACTCTAATCCAACAGTACTGCCCCCTTCACACCTAGTACTGACCCAACACAACCTCACCCTACACAATTACATACTCTAATCCAGTAGTACTGCCCCCCTTCACACATAGTACTGACCCAACACAACCTCACCCTACACACTTACTTACTCTAATCCAGCAGTACTGCCCCTTCACACCTAGTACTGACCCAACACAACCTCACCCTACACAATTACATACTCTAATCCAGCAGTACTGCCCCTTCACACCTAGTACTGACCCAACACAACCTCACCCTACACAATTACATACTCTAATCCAGCAGTATTGCCCCTTCACACCTAGTACTGACCCAACACAACCTCACCCTACACAATTACATACTCTAATCCAGCAGTACTGCCCCCCTCACACCTAGTACTGACCCATCACAACCTCACCCTACACAATTACATACTCTAATCCAACAGTACTGCCCCTTCACACCAAGTACTGACCCAACACAACCTCACCCTACACAATTACATACTCTAATCCAGTAGTACTGCCCCCTACACACCTAGTACTGACCCAACACAATCTCACCCTACACAATTACATATTCTAATCCAGCAGTACTGTCCCCTTCACACCTAGTACTGACCCATCACAACCTCACCCTACACAATTACATACTCTAATCCAGCAATACTGCCCCTTCACACCTAGTACTGACCCAACACAACCTCACCCTACTCAATTACATACTCTAATCCAGCAGTACTGCCCCCTTCACACCTAGTACTGACCCAACACAACCTCACCCTACACAATTACATACTCTAATCCAACAGTACTGCCCCCTTCACGCCTAGTACTGACCCACCACAACCTCACCCTACACAATTACTTACTCTAATCCAGCAGTACTGCCTCCAACTTGTCCTCTTCTGACCCAATACATCTACTCCTCAACCTACACAATGTCTATGTGGCTATTAAGGTATTGATACTTTTGTCTATGTGGCTAATATGGGAGTAATACTGCTGTCTATGTGGCTAATAAGGTATTGATACTGCTGTTTATGTGGCTAATAATAATTTGCATAATCTGTGAGGTATACAAGACTAGTCAGATGCCAGCACAATATCTACACCACAGGTACTGCTGACCAAGCCCTAATATCTTTATGAGGCCAGTTTGTAACTTGTCTTCATGAAGTTACAGTCACGTTTGCATCATTATCTTCTGACACAGCAAATTCACATTACTTTTTATTATATAACCGTATCCTTATTTACTATGTGCTGAGACAGGAAACCAATCAGATGTTAGTACAAGAGAAGGTACTTCAGACGGCTCAGAAGAAAACGCAGGTCCAGGAGCTTCAGCAGAAGGTCAGAAGCCTGGAGTCTGCTCTAGAACAAGTGACTCTAGAACTGGAGAACCAGGTGACAAGACAGCAGCAAACACAAGAGCATTCTGGGCAGGTGCAGAAACTACACAAGATGCTGGAGATAAAGGATCGAGAGATTAACAGGGTCAAAAAGCTGGCTCGGAATATTGTTGAGGAACGGACAGAGCTAGAATATTTCTTCTTAGAGGCCCTTGCACAGGTGAAGCAGGAGATTGTCGCCAGCAGGAACCATTATAGGCACATGGCACACGAAGCGTATCTAGGAAAGATGATGATCGCAACCTCAGGAGCAGAACCATATCCCAAGATCAGAACCTTCCATAACAAAGAGCACAGCACCAATGATGTACACCAGGACCTAGCAGAGGCCGAGAAATGGTAACCGTCATATGCAAGATCATACCTCTTATACCCAATACTATCTATACCTCTTATGCCCAATACTATCTATACCTCTTATACCCAATACTATCTATACCTCTTATACCCAATACTATCTATACCTCTTATGCCCAATACTATCTATACCTCTTATACCCAATACTATCTATACCTCTTATGCCCAATACTATCTATACCTCTTATACCCAATACTATCTATACCTCTTATGCCCAATACTATCTATACCTCTTATACCCAATACTATCTATACCTCTTATACCCAATACTATCTATACCTCTTATGCCCAATACTATCTATACCTCTTATACCCAATACTATCTATACCTCTTATACCCAATACTATCTATACCTCTTATACCCAATACTATCTATACCTCTAATACCCAATACTATCTATACCTCTTATACCCAATACTATCTATACATCGTATACCCAATACTATCTATACCTCTTATGCCCAATACTATCTATACCTCTTATACCCAATACTATCTATACCTCGTATACCCAATACTATCTATACCTCTTATACCCAATACTATCTATACCTCTAATACCCAATACTATCTATACCTCTTATACCGAATACTATCTATACCTCTTATACCCAATACTATCTATACCTCTTATACCCAATACTATCTATACCTTTAATACCCAATACTATCTATACCTCTTATGCCCAATACTATCTATACCTCTTATACCCAATACTATCTATACCTCTTATACCCAATACTATCTATACCTCTAATACCCAATACTATCTATACCTCTTATACCCAATACTATCTATACCTCTAATACCCAATACTATCTATACCTCTTATACCCAATACTATCTATACCTCTAATACCCAATACTATCTATACCTCTTATACCCAATACTATCTATACCTCTTATACCCAATACTATCTATACCTCTTATGCCCAATACTATCTATACCTCTTATGCCCAATACTATCTATACCTCTTATGCCCAATACTATCTATACCTCTTATGCCCAATACTATCTATACCTCTTATGCCCAATACTATCTATACCTCTTATGCCCAATACTATCTATACCTCTTATACCCAATACTATCTATACCTCTTATGCCCAATACTATCTATACCTCTTATGCCCAATACTATCTATACCTCTTATGCCCAATACTATCTATACCTCTTATGCCCAATACTATCTATACCTCTTATGCCCAATACTATCTATACCTCTTATGCCCAATACTATCTATACCTCTTATGCCCAATACTATCTATACCTCTTATGCCCAATACTATCTATACCTCTTATGCCCAATACTATCTATACCTCTTATGCCCAATACTATCTATACCTCTTATGCCCAATACTATCTATACCTCTTATACCCAATACTATCTATACCTCTTATACCCAATACTATCTATACCTCTTATACCCAATACTATCTATACCTCTTATACCCAATACTATCTATACCTCTTATACCCAATACTATCTATACCTCTTATACCCAATACTATCTATACCTCTTATACCCAATACTATCTATACCTCTTATTCCCAATACTATCTATACCTCTTATTCCCAATACTATCTATACCTCTTATACCCAATACTATCTATACCTCTTATACCCAATACTATCTATACCTCTTATACCCAATACTATCTATACCTCTTATACCCAATACTATCTATACCTCTTATACCCAATACTATCTATACCTCTTATACCCAATACTATCTATACCTCTTATACCCAATACTATCTATACCTCTTATACCCAATACTATCTATACCTCTTATACCCAATACTATCTATACTTCTTATACCCAATACTATCTATAACTCTTATACCCAATACTATCTATACCTCTAATACCCAATACTATATATACCTCTTATACCCAATACTATCTATACCTCTTATGCCCAATACTATCTATACCTCTTATACCCAAAACTATCTATACTTCTTATACCCAATACTATCTATACCTCTTATACCCAATACTATCCATACCTCTTATACTCAATACTATCTATACCTCTTATACCCAATTCTATCTATACCTCTTATACCCAATACTATCTATACCTCTTATACCCAATACTATCTATACCTTTAATACCCAATACTATCTATACCTCTTATGCCCAATACTATCTATACCTCTTATACCCAATACTATCTATACATCGTATACCCAATACTATCTATACCTCTTATACCCAATACTATCTATACTTCTTATACCCAATACTATCTATACCTCTTATACCCAATACTAATACTTATACCCAATACTATCAGTACTAGATGGTATATAGCATTACACCTCCTTACAGTCGGTAGGACTTCATGAAACCTCTTCTACTGTGTGTGCTGGTACCTCTCACTATACACAGTACTCTAGGTGAGAACTTATTACTGATATATACAGTAACATGACTGTGTGTGTGCTGGTACCTCTCACTATACTTTCCAACTGAAAGAAAAAAGCGCAAACAGGACTCAAGTGCAATAATAAACACAGTGACACCAGCGCTCTAAAATTTCACACTTACAATGTTTATTATTAAAAATAGCATTTCAAAACATCAAAACACGACTTTCGTCCTCAATATTCAAAATTTCAGAAACACTCTCCCTTCTGTGATAGTACAGTTCGTTTTCCGTGTCCGCCGGAACTTAGAAAGTTTTAGGGGGAGGTTTGCTGTGCAAAATCCGAAAGCCCTGTGAGCGTATTCCTCTTAGGACTAGGGACTACGGATCCTCAGAAAGGTCACAACTCCTCTGCAAATACACCAACGCGTTTCATCTGCTATCGTGCAGACTTCCTCAGGGAGAATAATAGGTATCGTGATACCGGTTAGCCTTGAAACCTTTCAATATAAACCCTCCATTATTAACCTATTGGTTAAATGTCTTTCTGTTCAAAACACCACCGGATACCTCAGGGTCCTAAAACCCCAAATTCTAAGGCACTTATAAAGAAAGTCTCAATAATTAAAATACATGCTGGTAAATTCATATCACGGCAAGATACATATACAATTCATCATACATGTTTCATATATAGCGAATAAACAATTGATCCACATTTTAAAAAATTTTTTTATATGTCTATAGTCAACATATACTACTGTTGGTAAAAATACTTGATAACTATGCCCTATATATACTTTGAACTGAATTATAACTTTAAAAGAAAACATCCAAAAGTATGAATTTCCATTAAGATACATTTAACATAATTCATATGATTTTTTTAAAAAACAGACAGAAGCATGAACATTATACAATCCTAAATATTCATCACCAGGAAAAGATTACAAAGAATTCATTTCTCACAATAAGATCAGGAGTAATTGTTCCCTGATAAAAATGAATTAAAAATTGATTAAAAATCGATTAAAAATGAGGAAAAATACGGGAAGAATTTTTTAATATTTAGATAAACTCAAAAAATAATAATAATGACCTCTAAATTGATATATATATATATATATACATACATACATATATATATATATATATACATATACATATATCTAAAAGTGAATAAAAGACCCCAAGGAACTATTAAAATTCTAAAAGATTAAAAAATTAAAAATTTAATGATTTACATGAAATCTAAACAAAAACTACATAAAAGCAGCAATATCAATATCTATGTTTAATCCTTTTGGCTGCAAACATTTTAATTTCTGGATCCAGAAAGTTTCCTGTTTCCTTAAGCTTATTAATCTATTACTACAGCTACTTGGTATCAAATCAATGACCTGTATTTTAAGAGACCTTGAGTCACCCCCATGAAACTCTGCAAAATGTAGGGGTACACTGTGTTTGTCACTTTTTTCTTTTATATTATATAAATGCTCTGAGAACCTACGTTTGATTTTCCTTTTAGTACGCCCTATGTAAATTTTGTCACAACCACAGGACAGTAGATAAACCACATACGTGGTGTCACAAGTACATCTACATTTGATGTCAAAAAACCTCAGGCCCTCACTATCTTTAAATTTAGTTTCCTTGTTAATGTGCTTACACATACTGCAGACCTTCTTGCCACATTTATATGTACCTGGTTTTAGACTCAGCCAATTACTTCTTATTGATTTATTAATTTCTACTTTCCTCAACTTACTGGGAGCCAGAAGGTTTTTAAGGTTCTTTCCTTTTTTAAAAGTAAACACTGGTGTCTCTGTTAAAGTTGGTGCAAGGACAGGATCCGTCTTTAGGACTCCCCAATGTTTTTTGATAACATTTTTAATAATTTTATGTCCCTCATTGTAAGAGGTAATAAACCTTAAAGTATCATTATTAACAGAGGCTAACTTCTTATTATTAGGTTTCAATACTGAATCTCTATCTATTTTATGAGCTCTGTCATATGCCTGTTCTATTATTTCTTTTTTATAACCCTTTTCCAGGAATTTAGAGGACATATTTTTAGCTTCTTCTTCAAAAGTATTAATATGAGTACAGTTCCGCCTTAATCTCAAGAACTGTCCATAAGGTACATTCTCCTTCCATCTGTTAAGGTGTGCACTCTTGTTATCAATGTAGCTATTCCTATCTGTTTGTTTCCTATAATTAACAACTGCTGTTTTAAAACTTTCATCAATATATAAACATAAGTCAAGGAATTCAATTCTTGTCCTGGAATGTTTCCCAGTGAAGCTCAAATTAAAATCATTATTATTAATATACATTAGGAAACTATTAACGGAAGAGTCATCTCCGTCCCACAGGATGATTACATCATCTATATAGCGATGATATTTAATAATATTATTTTCAAACGGATTGTTATTCCAAATTTTCTCATTCTCGAACCTGTGCATATAAATATTCGCGTACGATGGGGCAAATGTAGTCCCCATCGCCGTTCCCTTCACTTGCCTATAAAACACATCTTCAAATATAAAATAATTATGCTCCAAAATAAATTTAGTGCACTTTAGGATAAAGTTTAGTTGATCAACCTGAAAATTCCAATTCCTTAATTCAAACTCTAGGGCCCTCAGTCCCTTTTCATGTGGTATTGAGGTATAGAGGGCTGACACATCACAGGTTACCCAGCAGTAGCTTTCCTTCCATTCTAAACCCTCAAATAAATTGATGGTCTGCGTGGTGTCTTTAATGTATGACCTAGTCTCTTTAACGATAGGTTGTAGGTAAAAATCAATATACTTTGAGACCTTATCACTCAGGGAATTAATCCCTGAGATTATGGGCCTTCCTGGTGGTTTCTGTATATTCTTATGCACCTTGGGTAGGTGATAGAATATTGGGACCCTTGGTTCATTTTCCTGCAAATATCTAAACTCATCATTATTAAGAATTCCTTCCATTTTCGCTGCCGCTAATATTTTATTAAACTCTAATTGGTATTCTTTTGTAGGGTTCCCTTCCATAATACAATACGTATCTGTATCTTTTAACAAATTGTACGCTTCTGCTAGGTAATCCTCCCTCTTTTGTATGACAATCCCTCCCCCCTTATCTGCAGCCCTAAACACAATATTTTTATTGTCCATAAGTTTTTTTAATGAATGTTTATATAATATAAAAGAAAAAAGTGACAAACACAGTGTACCCCTACATTTTGCAGAGTTTCATGGGGGTGACTCAAGGTCTCTTAAAATACAGGTCATTGATTTGATACCAAGTAGCTGTAGTAATAGATTAATAAGCTTAAGGAAACAGGAAACTTTCTGGATCCAGAAATTAAAATGTTTGCAGCCAAAAGGATTAAACATAGATATTGATATTGCTGCTTTTATGTAGTTTTTGTTTAGATTTCATGTAAATCATTAAATTTTTAATTTTTTAATCTTTTAGAATTTTAATAGTTCCTTGGGGTCTTTTATTCACTTTTAGATATATGTATATGTATATATATATATATATATATGTATGTATGTATATATATATATATATCAATTTAGAGGTCATTATTATTATTTTTTGAGTTTATCTAAATATTAAAAAATTCTTCCCGTATTTTTCCTCATTTTTAATCGATTTTTAATCAATTTTTAATTCATTTTTATCAGGGAACAATTACTCCTGATCTTATTGTGAGAAATGAATTCTTTGTAATCTTTTCCTGGTGATGAATATTTAGGATTGTATAATGTTCATGCTTCTGTCTGTTTTTTAAAAAAATCATATGAATTATGTTAAATGTATCTTAATGGAAATTCATACTTTTGGATGTTTTCTTTTAAAGTTATAATTCAGTTCAAAGTATATATAGGGCATAGTTATCAAGTATTTTTACCAACAGTAGTATATGTTGACTATAGACATATAAAAAAAATTTTTAAAATGTGGATCAATTGTTTATTCGCTATATATGAAACATGTATGATGAATTGTATATGTATCTTGCCGTGATATGAATTTACCAGCATGTATTTTAATTATTGAGACTTTCTTTATAAGTGCCTTAGAATTTGGGGTTTTAGGACCCTGAGGTATCCGGTGGTGTTTTGAACAGAAAGACATTTAACCAATAGGTTAATAATGGAGGGTTTATATTGAAAGGTTTCAAGGCTAACCGGTATCACGATACCTATTATTCTCCCTGAGGAAGTCTGCACGATAGCAGATGAAACGCGTTGGTGTATTTGCAGAGGAGTTGTGACCTTTCTGAGGATCCGTAGTCCCTAGTCCTAAGAGGAATACGCTCACAGGGCTTCCGGATTTTGCACAGCAAACCTCCCCCTAAAACTTTCTAAGTTCCGGCGGACACGGAAAACGAACTGTACTATCACAGAAGGGAGAGTGTTTCTGAAATTTTGAATATTGAGGACGAAAGTCGTGTTTTGATGTTTTGAAATGCTATTTTTAATAATAAACATTGTAAGTGTGAAATTTTAGAGCGCTGGTGTCACTGTGTTTATTATTGCACTTGAGTCCTGTTTGCGCTTTTTTCTTTCAGTTGGAAAGTTCCTGCTCTACTACAAGCGGTACGAAGGATACATTTGGCAAACAAGCAGCAGAGGTCTCAAGTGGGTTTTTACATTACTTCATCTGGAGGTGGTAATATACATATATATATATTTATAAGTTTTTTTTTTTTTTTATATATTGCTCATAGATTTGACTCCATATTCTTGGGTAATCCCTATTACCCTTTGGCTATTCCATTTTATAGGTGGTATATATTGGTGTGTTATTTCTTTTCATTTATCCTCTATTCATAAACTTTATTCATTGTTCCTAAGAGAGTTAGCGCCATTACATTTCTCTGTGTGTGTACCTCTCACTATACACAGTACTCTAGGTGAGAACTTATTACTGATATATACAGTAACATGACTGTGTGTGTGCTGGTACCTCTCACTATACACAGTACTCTAGGTGAGAACTTATTACTGATATATACAGTAAGATGACTGTGTGTGTGCTGGTATCTCTCACTATACATAGTACTCTAGGTGAGAACTTATTACTGATATATACAGTAACATTACTGTGTGTGTGCTGGTACATCTCACTATACACAGTACTCTAGGTGAGAGATTATTACTGATATATACAGTAACATGACTGTGTGTGTGCTGGTACCTCTCACTATACACAGTACTCTAGGTGAGAGATTATTACTGATATATACAGTAACATGACTGTGTGTGTGCTGGTACCTCTCACTATACACAGTACTCTAGGTGAGAGATTATTACTGATATATACAGTAACATTACTGTGTGTGTGCTGGTACCTCTCACTATACACAGTACTCTAGGTGAGAGATTATTACTGATATATACAGTAACATGACTGTGTGTGTGCTGGTACCTCTCACTATACACAGTACTCTAGGTGAGAACTTATTACTGATATATACAGTAACATGACTGTGTGTGTGCTGGTATCTCTCACTATACATAGTACTCTAGGTGAGAACTTATTACTGATATATACAGTAACATGACTGTGTGTGTGCTGGTACCTCTCACTATACACAGTACTCTAGGTGAGAACTTATTACTGATATATACAGTAACATGACTGTGTGTGTGCTGGTACCTCTCACTATATACAGTACTCTAGGTGAGAACTTATTACTGATATATACAGTAACATGACTGTGTGTGTGCTGGTATCTCTCACTATACACAGTACTCTAGGTGAGAACTTATTACTGATATATACAGTAACATGACTGTGTGTGTGCTGGTACATCTCACTATACACAGTACTCTAGGTGAGAGATTATTACTGATATATACAGTAACATGACTGTGTGTGTGCTGGTACCTCTCACTATACACAGTACTCTAGGTGAGAGATTATTACTGATATATACAGTAACATGACTGTGTGTGTGCTGGTATCTCTCACTATACACAGTACTCTAGGTGAGAGATTATTACTGATATATACAGTAACATGACTGTGTGTGTGCTGGTACCTCTCACTATACACAGTACTCTAGGTGAGAGATTATTACTGATATATACAGTAACATTACTGTGTGTGTGCTGGTATCTCTCACTATACACAGTACTCTAGGTGAGAGATTATTACTGATATATACAGTAACATGACTGTGTGTGTGCTGGTATCTCTCACTATACACAGTACTCTAGGTGAGAACTTATTACTGATATATACAGTAACGTGACTGTGTGTGTGCTGGTACCTCTCACTATACACAGTACTCTAGGTGAGAGATTATTACTGATATATACAGTAACATGACTGTGTGTGTGCTGGTACCTCTCACTATACACAGTACTCTAGGTGAGAGATTATTACTGATATATACAGTAACATGACTGTGTGTGTGCTGGTACCTCTCACTATATACAGTACTCTAGGTGAGAACTTATTACTGATATATACAGTAAGATGACTGTGTGTGTGCTGGTATCTCTCACTATACACAGTACTCTAGGTGAGAGATTATTACTGATATATACAGTAAGATGACTGTGTGTGTGCTGGTATCTCTCACTATACACAGTACTCTAGGTGAGAGATTATTACTGATATATACAGTAACATGACTGTGTGTGTGCTGGTACCTCTCACTATACACAGTACTCTAGGTGAGAACTTATTACTGATATATACAGTAACATGACTGTGTGTGTGCTGGTATCTCTCACTATACACAGTACTCTAGGTGAGAACTTATTACTGATATATACAGTAACATGACTGTGTGTGTGCTGGTATCTCTCACTATACACAGTACTCTAGGTGAGAACTTATTACTGATATATACAGTAACATGACTGTGTGTGTGCTGGTACCTCTCACTATACACAGTACTCTAGGTGAGAACTTATTACTGATATATACAGTAACATGACTGTGTGTGTGCTGGTATCTCTCACTATACACAGTACTCTAGGTGAGAACTTATTACTGATATATACAGTAACATGACTGTGTGTGTGCTGGTATCTCTCACTATACACAGTACTCTAGGTGAGAGATTATTACTGATATATACAGTAACATTACTGTGTGTGTGCTGGTATCTCTCACTATACACAGTACTCTAGGTGAGAACTTATTACTGATATATACAGTAACATGACTGTGTGTGTGCTGGTACCTCTCACTATACACAGTACTCTAGGTGAGAACTTATTACTGATATATACAGTAAGATGACTGTGTGTGTGCTGGTACCTCTCACTATACACAGTACTCTAGGTGAGAACTTATTACTGATATATACAGTAACATTACTGTGTGTGTGCTGGTACATCTCACTATACACAGTACTCTAGGTGAGAGATTATTACTGATATATACAGTAACATGACTGTGTGTGTGCTGGTATCTCTCACTATACACAGTACTCTAGGTGAGAGATTATTACTGATATATACAGTAACATGACTGTGTGTGTGCTGGTATCTCTCACTATACACAGTACTCTAGGTGAGAGATTATTACTGATATATACAGTAACATGACTGTGTGTGTGCTGGTATCTCTCACTATACACAGTACTCTAGGTGAGAGACTTATTACTGATATATACAGTAACATGACTGTGTGTGTGCTGGTACCTCTCACTATACACAGTACTCTAGGTGAGAACTTATTACTGATATATACAGTAACATGACTGTGTGTGTGCTGGTATCTCTCACTATACACAGTACTCTAGGTGAGAGATTATTACTGATATATACAGTAACATGACTGTGTGTGTGCTGGTACCTCTCACTATACACAGTACTCTAGGTGAGAGATTATTACTGATATATACAGTAAGATGACTGTGTGTGTGCTGGTATCTCTCACTATACACAGTACTCTAGGTGAGAGATTATTACTGATATATACAGTAACATGACTGTGTGTGTGCTGGTACCTCTCACTATACACAGTACTCTAGGTGAGAACTTATTACTGATATATACAGTAACATGACTGTGTGTGTGCTGGTACCTCTCACTATACACAGTACTCTAGGTGAGAACTTATTACTGATATATACAGTAACATGACTGTGTGTGTGCTGGTATCTCTCACTATACACAGTACTCTAGGTGAGAACTTATTACTGATATATACAGTAACATGACTGTGTGTGTGCTGGTATCTCTCACTATACACAGTACTCTAGGTGAGAACTTATTACTGATATATACAGTAAGATGACTGTGTGTGTGCTGGTATCTCTCACTATACACAGTACTCTAGGTGAGAACTTATTACTGATATATACAGTAACATGAATGTGTGTGTGCTGGTATCTCTCACTATACACAGTACTCTAGGTGAGAACTTATTACTGATATATACAGTAACATGACTGTGTGTGTGCTGGTATCTCTCACTATACACAGTACTCTAGGTGAGAACTTATTACTGATATATACAGTAAGATGACTGTGTGTGTGCTGGTATCTCTCACTATACACAGTACTCTAGGTGAGAACTTATTACTGATATATACAGTAACATGACTGTGTGTGTGCTGGTACCTCTCACTATACACAGTACTCTAGGTGAGAACTTATTACTGATATATACAGTAACATGACTGTGTGTGTGCTGGTACCTCTCACTATACACAGTACTCTAGGTGAGAACTTATTACTGATATATACAGTAACATGACTGTGTGTGTGCTGGTACCTCTCACTATACACAGTACTCTAGGTGAGAACTTATTACTGATATATACAGTAACATGACTGTGTGTGTGCTGGTATCTCTCACTATACACAGTACTCTACGTGAGAGATTATTACTGATATTTACAGTAACATGACTGTGTGTGTGCTGGTATCTCTCACTATACACAGTACTCTAGGTGAGAACTTATTACTGATATATACAGTAACGTGACTGTGTGTGTGCTGGTACCTCTCACTATACACAGTACTCTAGGTGAGAGATTATTACTGATATATACAGTAACATGACTGTGTGTGTGCTGGTACCTCTCACTATACACAGTACTCTAGGTGAGAACTTATTACTGATATATACAGTAACATTACTGTGTGTGTGCTGGTACCTCTCACTATACACAGTACTCTAGGTGAGAGATTATTACTGATATATACAGTAACATGACTGTGTGTGTGCTGGTACCTCTCACTATACACAGTACTCTAGGTGAGAACTTATTACTGATATATACAGTAACATGACTGTGTGTGTGCTGGTATCTCTCACTATACACAGTACTCTAGGTGAGAACTTATTACTGATATATACAGTAACATGACTGTGTGTGTGCTGGTACCTCTCACTATACACAGTACTCTAGGTGAGAACTTATTACTGATATATACAGTAACATTACTGTGTGTGTGCTGGTACCTCTCACTATACACAGTACTCTAGGTGAGAGATTATTACTGATATATACAGTAACATGACTGTGTGTGTGCTGGTACCTCTCACTATACACAGTACTCTAGGTGAGAGATTATTACTGATATATACAGTAACATGACTGTGTGTGTGCTGGTACCTCTCACTATACACAGTACTCTAGGTGAGAGATTATTACTGATATATACAGTAACATGACTGTGTGTGTGCTGGTATCTCTCACTATACACAGTACTCTAGGTGAGAGATTATTACTGATATATACAGTAACATGACTGTGTGTGTGCTGGTACCTCTCACTATACACAGTACTCTAGGTGAGAACTTATTACTGATATATACAGTAACATTACTGTGTGTGTGCTGGTACCTCTCACTATACACAGTACTCTAGGTGAGAGATTATTACTGATATATACAGTAACATGACTGTGTGTGTGCTGGTACCTCTCACTATACACAGTACTCTAGGTGAGAGATTATTACTGATATATACAGTAAGATGACTGTGTGTGTGCTGGTACCTCTCTCTCTATATAATGTTAGAGATATAGAGTTATTGAATATAAAATTTGCAAATCTAGACAAGTATCACCACTTGCTTTACCCCAGAAATACTCACCTAGATTTGGAGTTTTGCGGCCAAAGGGGTGCATTAGCTACGCATTTTTTTTTTCTAGCGCTGCTTCTAAACAACGCTGGTATTTAGAGTTCTCTAAAGGGCTGTGTTAGGCTCCAAAAAGGGAGCGTACAGGCATATTTACCGCCACTTCAACTCTCAATACCAGCGTTGCTTACGGTAGCAGCTAGCTGGAAAAACGTTCTCGTGCACGATTCCCCCATAGGAAACAATGGGGCAGTTTGGGCAGAAAAAAAACCTAACACCTGCAAAAAAGCAGCGTTAAGCTCCTAACGCAGCCCCATTGTTTCCTATGGGGAAACACTTTCTAAGTCTGCACCTAACACCCTAACATGTACCCCGAGTCTAAACACCCCTAACCTTACACTATTAACCCCTAATCTGCCGCTCCGTACACCGCCGAAATTACATTATCCCTATGAACCCCTAATCTGCTGCCCCCAACATCGCCGACACCTACATAATATTTATTAACCCCTAACCTGCCCCCCCAACGTCGCTGCTACCTTACCTACACTTATTAACCCCTAATCTGCTGACCGGACCTTGCCACCACTATAATAAATGTATTAACCCCTAAACCGCCACACTCCCGCCTCGCAAACCCTATAATAAATAGTATTAACCCCTAATCTGCCCTCCCTAACATCGCCGCAATCTAACTTCAAGTATTAACCCCTAATCTGCCGACCGGACCTCGCCCCTACTCTTATAAATGTATTAACCCCTAAAGCTAAGTCTAACCCTAACACCCCCCTAAATTAAATATAATTTTAATCTAACAAAATAAATTAACGCTTATTAACTAAAGTATTCCTATTTAAAACTAAATACTTACCTGTAAAATAAACCCTAATATAGCTACAATATAACTAATAGTTACATTGTAGCTATTTTAGGATTTATATTTATTTTACAGGCAACTTTGTATTTATTTTAACTCGGTAAAATAGCTATTAAATAGTTAATAACTATTTAATAGCTACCTAGTTAAAATAATTACAAAATTACCTGTAAAATAAATCCTAACCTAAGTTACAATTAAACCTAACACTACACTATCAATAAATTAATTAAATAAATTAACTACAATTACATACAATTAAATAAACTAAATTAAATTATAAAAAAAAAATATTACAAGAATTTTAAGCTAATTACACCTACTCTAAGCCACCTAATAGAATAACAAAGCCCCCAAAATAAAAAAATTCCCTACCCTAATCTAAATTAAAAAAGTTAACAGCTCTATTTTTTTTTTTTATAATTTAGTTTAGTTTATTTAATTGTATGTAATTGTAGTTAATTTATTTAATTAATTTATTGATAGTGTAGTGTTAGGTTTAATTGTAGATAATTGTAGATAGTTTAATTAATTAATTTATTGATAGTGTAGTGTTAGGTTTAATTGTAACTTAGGTTAGGATTTATTTTACAGGTAATTTTGTAATTATTTTAACTAGGTAGCTATTAAATAGTAAATAACTATTTAATAGCTATTGTACCTGGTTAAAATAAATACAAAGTTGCCTGTAAAATAAATATAAATCCTAAAATAGCTACAATATAATTATAATTTATATTGTAGCTATATTAGGGTTTATTTTACAGGTAAGTATTTAGTTTTAACTAGGAATACTTTAGTTAATAAGAGTTAATTTATTTAGTTAGATTAAAATTATATTTAACTTAGGGGGGTGTTAGGGTTAGGGTTAGACTTAGCTTTAGGGGTTAATACATTTATTAGAGTAGCAGCGAGGTCCGGTCGGCAGATTAGGGGTTAATATTTGAAGTTAGGTTGCGGCAATGTTAGGGAGGGCAGATTAGGGGTTAATACTATTTATTATAGGGTTTGCGAGGCGGGAGTGCGGTGGTTTAGGGGTTAATACATTTATTATAGTGGCGGCGAGGTCCGGTCGGCAGATTAGGGGTTAATAAGTGTAGTTAGGTAGCGGCAATGTTGGGGGGGCAGATTAGGGGTTAATAAATATTATGTAGGTGTCGGCGATGTTAGGGGCAGCAGATTAGGAGTACATAGGTATAATGTAGGTGGCGATGTGCGGTCGGCAGATTAGGGTTTAGAAATTATTATTATAGTGGCGGCGATGTGGGGGGCCTCGGTTTAGGGATACATAGGTAGTTTATGGGTGTTAGTGTACTTTAGAGCACAGTAGTTAAGAGCTTTATGAACCGGCATTTGCCCAGAAAGCTCTTAACTACTGACTTTTTTCTGCGGCTGGAGTCTTGTCGGTAGAGGGTCTAATGCTCACTTCAGCCAAGACTCTAAATACCGGCGTTAGGAAGATCCCATTGAAAAGATAGGATACGCAATTGGCGTAAGGGGATCTGTGGTATGGAAAAGTCGCGGCTGGAAGTGAGCGTTAGACCCTTTCCTGGCTGACTCTAAATACCAGCGGGCGGTAAAAAGCAGCGTTAGGAGCCCTTAACACTGCTTTTGAAAGGCTAACGCAGAACTCTAAATCTAGGCGACTGTGTTTTACACTCTCTTACCAATGCACCAGGGAACTCTGGGTAAGATATGTAAATTAGATCTTTAATATCTCACAATTTAGCTTCCAAGCCCAGTTTTAAACACAGTAATCCCCTTTATAAGGATAGGGTGCAGCAATATAAACCACCTTTAGACAGACGTTCCCCGGTGCGTTGGTGATGCTGGGGTAAAACAAGCGCTGCTACTTGTCTAGATCTGCTAATTTACTATTAAATTATTCTATAGCTCTTACTTTATGTAATGGAGGATTTTATTCTCATGATTTATGTTCACCAATACTCTGAGTATATATGTTAGGAAGTACTATTGATCATTACATTATATATATATATGTTAGGAAGTACTATTGATCATTACATTATATATATATATTAGGAAGTACTATTGAGCATTACATTATATATATGTTAGGAAGTACTATTGATCATTACATTATATATATGTTAGGAAGTATTATTGATCATTACATTATATATATGTTAGGAAGTACTATTGATCATTACATTATATATATATGTTAGGAAGTATTATTGATCATTACATTATATATATATGTTAGGAAGTACTATTGATCATTACATTATATATATATGTTAGGAAGTACTATTGATCATTACATTATATATATATGTTAGGAAGTACTATTGATCATTACATTATATATATATATGTTAGGAAGTATTATTGATCATTACATTATATATATATGTTAGGAAGTACTATTGATCATTACATTATATATATATGTTAGGAAGTACTATTGATCATTACATTATATATATATATATATATATATATATATATATATATATATATATATATGTTAGGAAGTGTTATTGATCATTACATTATATAAATGTTAGGAAGTACTATTGATCATTACATTATATATATGTTAGGAAGTACTATTGATCATTACATTATATATATGTTAGGAAGTACTATTGATCATTACATTATATATATATGTTAGGAAGTGTTATTGATCATTACATTATATATATGTTAGGAAGTACTATTGATCATTACATTATATATATATATGTTAGGAAGTATTATTGATCATTACATTATATATATGTTAGGAAGTGTTATTGATCATTACATTATATATATGTTAGGAAGTATTATTGATCATTACATTATATATATGTTAGGAAGTACTATTGATCATTACATTATATATATGTTAGGAAGTACTATTGATCATTACATTATATATATATATATATGTATATGTTAGGAAGTACTATTGATCATTACATTATATATATATATATATATATATATATATATATATATATATATGTTAGGAAGTACTATTGATCATTACATTATATATATGTTAGGAAGTATTATTGATCATTACATTATATATATGTTAGGAAGTACTATTGATCATTACATTATATATATATATGTTAGGAAGTATTATTGATCATTACATTATATATATATGTTAGGAAGTACTATTGATCATTACATTATATATATATATGTTAGGAAGTACTATTGATCATTACATTATATATATATGTTAGGAAGTATTATTGATCATTACATTATATATATGTTAGGAAGTATTATTGATCATTACATTATATATATATATATATGTTAGGAAGTACTATTGATCATTACATTATATATATATGTTAGGAAGTACTATTGATCATTACATTATATATATATATGTTAGGAAGTACTATTGATCATTACATTATATATATATGTTAGGAAGTATTATTGATCATTACATTATATATATGTTAGGAAGTATTATTGATCATTACATTATATATATATATATGTTAGGAAGTACTATTGATCATTACATTATATATATATGTTAGGAAGTACTATTGATCATTACATTATATATATATGTTAGGAAGTACTATTGATCATTACATTATATATATGTTAGGAAGTACTATTGATCATTACATTATATATATATGTTAGGAAGTGTTATTGATCATTACATTATATATATGTTAGGAAGTGTTATTGATCATTACATTATATATATGTTAGGAAGTACTATTGATCATTACATTATATATATGTTAGGAAGTACTATTGATCATTACATTATATATATATATATATATGTTAGGAAGTGTTATTGATCATTACATTATATATATATGTTAGGAAGTACTATTGATCATTACATTATATATATGTTAGGAAGTACTATTGATCATTACATTATATATATGTTAGGAAGTACTATTGATCATTACATTATATATATGTTAGGAAGTACTATTGATCATTACATTATATATATATATATATGTTAGGAAGTGTTATTGATCATTACATTATATATATATGTTAGGAAGTACTATTGATCATTACATTATATATATGTTAGGAAGTACTATTGATCATTACATTATATATATGTTAGGAAGTACTATTGATCATTACATTATTTATATATATATATATATATATATATATATATATATGTTAGGAAGTGTTATTGATCATTACATTATATATATATGTTAGGAAGTACTATTGATCATTACATTATATATATATATGTTAGGAAGTATTATTGATCATTACATTATATATATGTTAGGAAGTGTTATTGATCATTACATTATATATATGTTAGGAACTATTATTGATCATTACATTATATATATGTTAGGAAGTACTATTGATCATTACATTATATATATGTTAGGAAGTACTATTGATCATTACATTATATATATATATATATATATATATATGTTAGGAAGTACTATTGATCATTACATTATATATATATGTTAGGAAGTACTATTGATCATTACATTATATATATATGTTAGGAAGTATTATTGATCATTACATTATATATATATGTTAGGAAGTACTATTGATCATTACATTATATATATGTTAGGAAGTACTATTGATCATTACATTATATATATATGTTAGGAAGTACTATTGATCATTACATTATATATATATATGTTAGGAAGTATTATTGATCATTACATTATATATATGTTAGGAAGTATTATTGATCATTACATTATATATATATATGTTAGGAAGTACTATTGATCATTACATTATATATATATATGTTAGGAAGTACTATTGATCATTACATTATATATATATGTTAGGAAGTGTTATTGATCATTACATTATATATATGTTAGGAAGTACTATTGATCATTACATTATATATATGTTAGGAAGTACTATTGATCATTACATTATATATATGTTAGGAAGTACTATTGATCATTACATTATATATATATGTTAGGAAGTGTTATTGATCATTACATTATATATATGTTAGGAAGTACTATTGATCATTACATTATATATATATATATGTTAGGAAGTATTATTGATCATTACATTATATATATGTTAGGAAGTGTTATTGATCATTACATTATATATATGTTAGGAACTATTATTGATCATTACATTATATATATATGTTAGGAAGTACTATTGATCATTACATTATATATATGTTAGGAAGTACTATTGATCATTACATTATATATATATATATATATATATATATATATATATATATATATATATGTTAGGAAGTACTATTGATCATTACATTATATATATATGTTAGGAAGTATTATTGATCATTACATTATATATATGTTAGGAAGTACTATTGATCATTACATTATATATATATGTTAGGAAGTATTATTGATCATTACATTATATATATGTTAGGAAGTGTTATTGATCATTACATTATATATATATGTTAGGAAGTACTATTGATCATTACATTATATATATATGTTAGGAAGTACTATTGATCATTACATTATATATATATATATATATATATATATGTTAGGAAGTGTTATTGATCATTACATTATATATATATGTTAGGAAGTACTATTGATCATTACATTATATATATGTTAGGAAGTACTATTGATCATTACATTATATATATGTTAGGAAGTACTATTGATCATTACATTATATATATGTTAGGAAGTACTATTGATCATTACATTATATATATATATATATATGTTAGGAAGTGTTATTGATCATTACATTATATATATATGTTAGGAAGTACTATTGATCATTACATTATATATATGTTAGGAAGTACTATTGATCATTACATTATATATATGTTAGGAAGTACTATTGATCATTACATTATATATATGTTAGGAAGTACTATTGATCATTACATTATATATATGTTAGGAAGTACTATTGATCATTACATTATATATATATATATATATATATATATATGTTAGGAAGTGTTATTGATCATTACATTATATATATATGTTAGGAAGTACTATTGATCATTACATTATATATATATATGTTAGGAAGTATTATTGATCATTACATTATATATATGTTAGGAAGTGTTATTGATCATTACATTATATATATGTTAGGAACTATTATTGATCATTACATTATATATATGTTAGGAAGTACTATTGATCATTACATTATATATATGTTAGGAAGTACTATTGATCATTACATTATATATATATATATATATATATATATATATATATATGTTAGGAAGTACTATTGATCATTACATTATATATATATGTTAGGAAGTACTATTGATCATTACATTATATATATATGTTAGGAAGTATTATTGATCATTACATTATATATATATGTTAGGAAGTACTATTGATCATTACATTATATATATGTTAGGAAGTACTATTGATCATTACATTATATATATATGTTAGGAAGTACTATTGATCATTACATTATATATATATGTTAGGAAGTACTATTGATCATTACATTATATATATGTTAGGAAGTATTATTGATCATTACATTATATATATATGTTAGGAAGTACTATTGATCATTACATTATATATATATATGTTAGGAAGTACTATTGATCATTACATTATATATATATGTTAGGAAGTGTTATTGATCATTACATTATATATATGTTAGGAAGTACTATTGATCATTACATTATATATATGTTAGGAAGTACTATTGATCATTACATTATATATATGTTAGGAAGTACTATTGATCATTACATTATATATATATGTTAGGAAGTGTTATTGATCATTACATTATATATATGTTAGGAAGTACTATTGATCATTACATTATATATATATATGTTAGGAAGTATTATTGATCATTACATTATATATATGTTAGGAAGTGTTATTGATCATTACATTATATATATGTTAGGAACTATTATTGATCATTACATTATATATATATGTTAGGAAGTACTATTGATCATTACATTATATATATGTTAGGAAGTACTATTGATCATTACATTATATATATATGTTAGGAAGTATTATTGATCATTACATTATATATATGTTAGGAAGTACTATTGATCATTACATTATATATATATGTTAGGAAGTATTATTGATCATTACATTATATATATATGTTAGGAAGTACTATTGATCATTACATTATATATATATATATGTTAGGAAGTACTATTGATCATTACATTATATATATATGTTAGGAAGTATTATTGATCATTACATTATATATATGTTAGGAAGTATTATTGATCATTACATTATATATATATATGTTAGGAAGTACTATTGATCATTACATTATATATATATGTTAGGAAGTACTATTGATCATTACATTATATATATATATATATATATATATATATATATATATATATATATATATATATATATATATGTTAGGAAGTGTTATTGATCATTACATTATATATATGTTAGGAAGTACTATTGATCATTACATTATATATATGTTAGGAAGTACTATTGATCATTACATTATATATATATATATATATGTTAGGAAGTGTTATTGATCATTACATTATATATATGTTAGGAAGTACTATTGATCATTACATTATATATATATATATATGTTAGGAAGTATTATTGATCATTACATTATATATATATGTTAGGAACTATTATTGATCATTACATTATATATATATGTTAGGAAGTACTATTGATCATTACATTATATATATGTTAGGAAGTACTATTGATCATTACATTATATATATATGTTAGGAAGTATTATTGATCATTACATTATATATATGTTAGGAAGTACTATTGATCATTACATTATATATATATGTTAGGAAGTATTATTGATCATTACATTATATATATATGTTAGGAAGTACTATTGATCATTACATTATATATATATATATGTTAGGAAGTACTATTGATCATTACATTATATATATATGTTAGGAAGTATTATTGATCATTACATTATATATATGTTAGGAAGTATTATTGATCATTACATTATATATATATATGTTAGGAAGTACTATTGATCATTACATTATATATATATGTTAGGAAGTACTATTGATCATTACATTATATATATATATATATATATATATATATATATATATATGTTAGGAAGTGTTATTGATCATTACATTATATATATGTTAGGAAGTACTATTGATCATTACATTATATATATGTTAGGAAGTACTATTGATCATTACATTATATATATATATATATGTTAGGAAGTGTTATTGATCATTACATTATATATATGTTAGGAAGTACTATTGATCATTACATTATATATATATATATATGTTAGGAAGTATTATTGATCATTACATTATATATATGTTAGGAAGTGTTATTGATCATTACATTATATATATGTTAGGAACTATTATTGATCATTACATTATATATATGTTAGGAAGTACTATTGATCATTACATTATATATATGTTAGGAAGTACTATTGATCATTACATTATATATATATATATATATATATGTTAGGAAGTACTATTGATCATTACATTATATATATATGTTAGGAAGTACTATTGATCATTACATTATATATATATATATATATATGTTAGGAAGTACTATTGATCATTACATTATATATATATATATGTTAGGAAGTACTATTGATCATTACATTATATATATGTTAGGAAGTACTATTGATCATTACATTATATATATGTTAGGAAGTATTATTGATCATTACATTATATATATATGTTAGGAAGTATTATTGATCATTACATTATATATATGTTAGGAAGTGTTATTGATCATTACATTATATATATGTTAGGAAGTACTATTGATCATTACATTATATATATATGTTAGGAAGTGTTATTGATCATTACATTATATATATGTTAGGAAGTGTTATTGATCATTACATTATATATATGTTAGGAAGTACTATTGATCATTACATTATATATATATATGTTAGGAAGTGTTATTGATCATTACATTATATATATGTTAGGAAGTGTTATTGATCATTACATTATATATATATGTTAGGAAGTACTATTGATCATTACATTATATATATATATGTTAGGAAGTATTATTGATCATTACATTATATATATGTTAGGAAGTGTTATTGATCATTACATTATATATATGTTAGGAAGTATTATTGATCATTACATTATATATATGTTAGGAAGTACTATTGATCATTACATTATATATATGTTAGGAAGTACTATTGATCATTACATTATATATATATATGTTAGGAAGTACTATTGATCATTACATTATATATATATGTTAGGAAGTACTATTGATCATTACATTATATATATATATATATATATATATATATATATATATGTTAGGAAGTACTATTGATCATTACATTATATATATATGTTAGGAAGTACTATTGATCATTACATTATATATATATATTTCTCCAACATAGGTGTGTCCGGTCCACGGCGTCATCCTTACTTGTGGGATATTCTCTTCCCCAACAGGAAATGGCAAAGAGCCCAGCAAAGCTGGTCACATGATCCCTCCTAGGCTCCGCCTACCCCAGTCATTCTCTTTGCCGTTGTACAGGCAACATCTCCACGGAGATGGCTTAGAGTTTTTTAGTGTTTAACTGTAGTTTTTCATTATTCAATCAAGAGTTTGTTATTTTCAAATAGTGCTGGTACGTACTATTTACTCAGAAACAGAAAAGAGATGAAGAATTCTGTTTGTATGAGGAAAATGATTTTAGCAACCGTAACTAAAATCCATGGCTGTTCCACACAGGACTGTTGAGAGCAATTAACTTCAGTTGGGGGAACAGTTTGCAGTCCCTTGCTGCTTGAGGTATGACACATTCTAACAAGACGATGTAATGCTGGAAGCTGTCATTTTCCCTATGGGATCCGGTAAGCCATGTTTATTACGATTGTAAATAAGGGCTTCACAAGGGCTTATTTAAACTGTAGACCTTTTCTGGGCTAAATCGATTGATTATTAACACATATTTAGCCTTGAGGAATCATTTTATCTGGGTATTTTGATATAATAATATCGGCAGGCACTGTTTTAGACACCTTATTCTTTAGGGGCTTTCCCAAAGCATAGGCAGAGTCTCATTTTCGCGCCGGTGTTGCGCACTTGTTTTTGAGAGGCATGGCATGCAGTCGCATGTGAGAGGAGCTCTGATACTTATAAAAGACTTCTGAAGGCGTCATTTGGTATCGTATTCCCCTTTGGGTTTGGTTGGGTCTCAGCAAAGCAGATACCAGGGACTGTAAAGGGGTTTAAAGCTTAAAACGGCTCCGGTTCCGTTATTTTAAGGGTTAAAGCTTCCAAAATTGGTGTGCAATATTTTCAAGGCTTTAAGACGCTGTGGTGAAAATTTGGTGAATTTTGAACAATTCCTTCATGTTTTTTCGCAATTGCAGTAATAAAGTGTGTTCAGTTTAAAATTTAAAGTGACAGTAACGGTTTTATTTTAAAACGTTTTTTGTACTTTCTGATCAAGTTTATGCCTGTTTAACATGTCTGAACTACCAGATAGACTGTGTTCTGAATGTGGGGAAGCCAGAATTCCTATTCATTTAAATAAATGTGATTTATGTGATAATGACAATGATGCCCAAGATGATTCCTCAAGTGAGGGGAGTAAGCATGGTACTGCATCATTCCCTCCTTCGTCTACACGAGTCTTGCCCACTCAGGAGGCCCCTAGTACATCTAGCGCGCCAATACTCCTTACTATGCAACAATTAACGGCTGTAATGGATAATTCTGTCAAAAACATTTTAGCCAAAATTAACCCTTGTCAGCGTAAGCGTGGCTGCTCTGTTTTAGTTACTGAAGAGCATGACGACGCTGATATTAATATCTCTGAAGGGCCCCTAACCCAATATGAGGGGGCCAGGGAGGTTTTGTCTGAGGGAGAAATTACTGATTTAGGGAACATTTCTCAGCAGGCTGAATCTGATGTGATTACATTTAAATTTAAATTGGAACATCTCCGCATTTTGCTTAAGGAGGTATTATCCACTCTGGATGATTGTGAAAATTTAGTCATCCCAGAGAAACTATGTAAAATGGACAAGTTCCTAGAGGTGCCGGGGCTCCCAGAAGCTTTTCCTATACCCAAGCGGGTGGCGGACATTGTTAATAAAGAATGGGAAAGGCCCGGTATTCCTTTCGTCCCTCCCCCCATATTTAAAAAATTGTTTCCTATGGTCGACCCCAGAAAGGACTTATGGCAGTCAGTCCCCAAGGTCGAGGGAGCGGTTTCTACTTTAAACAAACGCACCACTATTCCCATAGAGGATAGTTGTGCTTTCAAAGATCCTATGGATAAAAAATTAGAAGGTTTGCTTAAAAAGATGTTTGTTCAGCAGGGTTACCTTCTACAACCCATTTCATGCATTGTCCCTGTCACTACTGCCGCATATTTCTGGTTTGATGAACTGCTTAAGGTGCTCGATAGTGACTCTCCTCCTTATGAGGAGATTATGGACAGAATCAATGCTCTCAAATTGGCTAATTCTTTCACTCTAGACGCCTCTTTGCAATTGGCTAAGTTAGCGGCTAAGAACTCTGGGTTTGCTATTGTGGCGCGCAGAGCGCTTTGGTTGAAATCTTGGTCGGCTGATGCGTCTTCCAAGAACAAGCTACTAAACATTCCTTTCAAGGGGAAAACGCTGTTTGGTCCTGACTTGAAAGAGATTATCTCTGATATCACTGGGGGTAAGGGCCACGCCCTTCCTCAGGATCGGCCCTTCAAGGCAAAAAATAGACCTAATTTTCGTCCCTTTCGTAAAAACGGACCAGCCCAAGGTGCTACGTCCTCTAAGCAAGAGGGTAATACTTCTCAGGCCAAGCCAGCTTGGAGACCAATGCAAGGCTGGAACAAGGGAAAGCAGGCCAAGAAACCTGCCACTGCTACCAAGACAGCATGAAATATTGGCCCCCGATCCGGGACCGGATCTGGTGGGGGGCAGACTCTCTCTCTTCGCTCAGGCTTGGGCAAGAGATGTTCTGGATCCTTGGGCGCTAGAAATAGTCTCCCAGGGTTATCTTCTGGAATTCAAGGGACTTCCCCCAAGGGGGAGGTTCCACAGGTCGCAGTTGTCTTCAGACCACATAAAAAGACAGGCGTTCTTACATTGTGTAGAAGACCTGTTAAAAATGGGAGTGATTCATCCTGTTCCATTAAGAGAACAAGGGATGGGGTTCTACTCCAATCTGTTCATAGTTCCCAAAAAAGAGGGAACGTTCAGACCAATCCTAGATCTCAAGATCTTAAACAAATTTCTCAAGGTCCCATCGTTCAAGATGGAAACCATTCGAACTATCCTTCCTTCCATCCAGGAAGGTCAATTCATGACCACGGTGGATTTAAAGGATGCGTATCTACATATTCCTATCCACAAGGAACATCATCGGTTCCTAAGGTTTGCATTCCTGGACAAACATTACCAGTTCGTGGCGCTTCCTTTCGGATTAGCCACTGCTCCAAGGATTTTCACAAAGGTACTAGGGTCCCTTCTAGCGGTGCTAAGACCAAGGGGCATTGCAGTAGTACCTTACCTGGACGACATTCTGATTCAAGCGTCGTCCCTTCCTCAAGCAAAGGCTCACACGGACATTGTCCTGGCCTTTCTCAGATCTCACGGCTGGAAAGTGAACGTGGAAAAGAGTTCTCTATCCCCGTCAACAAGGGTTCCCTTCTTGGGAACAATTATAGACTCCTTAGAAATGAGGATCTTTCTAACAGAGGCCAGAAAAACAAAGCTTCTGGACTCTTGTCGGATACTTCATTCCGTTCCTCTTCCTTCCATAGCTCAGTGCATGGAAGTGATCGGGTTGATGGTGGCGGCGATGGACATAGTTCCTTTTGCGCGCATTCATCTAAGACCATTACAACTGTGCATGCTCAGTCAGTGGAATGGGGACTATACAGACTTGTCTCCGAAGATACAAGTAAATCAGAGAACCAGAGACTCACTCCGTTGGTGGCTGTCCCTGGACAATCTGTCTCAAGGGATGATGTTCCACAGACCAGAGTGGGTCATTGTCACGACCGACGCCAGTCTGATAGGCTGGGGCGCGGTCTGGGGATCCCTGAAAGCTCAGGGTCTTTGGTCTCGGGAAGAATCTCTTCTACCGATAAATATTCTGGAACTGAGAGCGATATTCAATGCTCTCCAGGCCTGGCCCCAGCTTGCGAGGACCAGGTTCATACGGTTTCAATCAGACAACATGACGACTGTTGCGTACATCAACCATCAGGGGGGAACAAGGAGTTCCCTAGCGATGGAAGAAGTAACCAAAATTATTCTTTGGGCGGAGTCTCACTCCTGCCACCTGTCTGCTATCCACATCCCAGGAGTGGAAAATTGGGAAGCGGATTTTCTGAGTCGGCAGACATTGCATCCGGGGGAGTGGGAACTCCATCCGGAAATCTTTGCCCAAGTCACTCACCTGTGGGGCATTCCAGACATGGATCTGATGGCCTCTCGTCAGAACTTCAAAGTTCCTTGCTACGGGGCCAGATCCAGGGATCCCAAGGCGGCTCTAGTGGATGCACTAGTAGCACCTTGGACCTTCAAACTAGCTTATGTGTTCCCGCCATTTCCTCTCATCCCCAGGCTGATAGCCAGGATCAAGCAGGAGAGGGCGTCGGTGATCTTGATAGCTCCTGCGTGGCCACGCAGGACTTGGTATGCAGATCTGGTGAATATGTCATCGGCTCCACCTTGGAAGCTACCTTTGAGACGAGACCTTCTTGTTCAGGGTCCGTTCGAACATCCGAATCTGGTTTCACTCCAGCTGACTGCTTGGAGATTGAACGCTTGATTTTATCGAAGCGAGGATTCTCAGATTCTGTTATCGATACTCTTGTTCAGGCCAGAAAGCCTGTGACTAGAAAGATTTACCATAAAATTTGGAAAAAATATATCTGTTGGTGTGAATCTAAAGGATTCCCTTGGGACATGGTTAAGATTCCTAGGATTCTATCCTTCCTTCAAGAAGGATTGGAAAAAGGATTATCTGCAAGTTCCCTGAAGGGACAGATTTCTGCCTTGTCGGTATTACTTCACAAAAAGCTGGCAGCTGTGCCAGATGTTCAAGCCTTTGTTCAGGCTCTGGTTAGAATCAAGCCTGTTTACAAACCTTTGACTCCTCCTTGGAGTCTCAATTTAGTTCTTTCAGTTCTTCAGGGGGTTCCGTTTGAACCCTTACATTCCGTTGATATTAAGTTATTATCTTGGAAAGTTTTGTTTTTAGTTGCGATTTCTTCTGCTAGAAGAGTCTCAGAATTATCTGCTCTGCAGTGTTCTCCTCCTTATCTGGTGTTCCATGCAGATAAGGTGGTTTTACGTACTAAACCTGGTTTTCTTCCAAAAGTTGTTTCTAACAAAAACATTAACCAGGAGATTATCGTACCTTCTCTGTGTCCAAAACCAGTTTCAACGAAGGAACGTTTGTTGCACAATTTGGATGTTGTTCGCGCTCTAAAATTCTATTTAGATGCTACAAAGGATTTTAGACAAACATCTTCCTTGTTTGTTGTTTATTCAGGTAAAAGGAGAGGTCAAAAAGCAACTTCTACCTCTCTCTCTTTTTGGATTAAAAGCATCATCAGATTGGCTTACGAGACTGCCGGACGGCAGCCTCCCGAAAGAATCACAGCTCATTCCACTAGGGCTGTGGCTTCCACATGGGCCTTCAAGAACGAGGCTTCTGTTGATCAGATATGTAGGGCAGCGACTTGGTCTTCACTGCACACTTTTACCAAATTTTACAAGTTTGATACTTTTGCTTCTTCTGAGGCTATTTTTGGGAGAAAGGTTTTGCAAGCCGTGGTGCCTTCCATTTAGGTGACCTGATTTGCTCCCTCCCTTCATCCGTGTCCTAAAGCTTTGGTATTGGTTCCCACAAGTAAGGATGACGCCGTGGACCGGACACACCTATGTTGGAGAAAACAGAATTTATGTTTACCTGATAAATTTCTTTCTCCAACGGTGTGTCCGGTCCACGGCCCGCCCTGGTTTTTTTAATCAGGTCTGATATTTTATTTTCTTTAACTACAGTCACCACGGTACCATATGGTTTCTCCTATGCAAATATTCCTCCTTAACGTCGGTCGAATGACTGGGGTAGGCGGAGCCTAGGAGGGATCATGTGACCAGCTTTGCTGGGCTCTTTGCCATTTCCTGTTGGGGAAGAGAATATCCCACAAGTAAGGATGACGCCGTGGACCGGACACACCGTTGGAGAAAGAAATTTATCAGGTAAACATAAATTCTGTTATATATGTTAGGAAGTATTATTGATCATTACATTATATATATATATATATATGTTAGGAAGTATTATTGATCATTACATTATATATATGTTAGGAAGTATTATTGATCATTACATTATATATATATATGTTAGGAAGTACTATTGATCATTACATTATATATATGTTAGGAAGTGTTATTGATCATTACATTATATATATATATGTTAGGAAGTATTATTGATCATTACATTATATATATATATTAGGAAGTATTATTGATCATTACATTATATATATGTTAGGAAGTACTATTGATCATTACATTATATATATATGTTAGGAAGTACTATTGATCATTACATTATATATATGTTAGGAAGTACTATTGATCATTACATTATATATATATGTTAGGAAGTATTATTGATCATTACATTATATATATATGTTAGGAAGTACTATTGATCATTACATTATATATATATATGTTAGGAAGTACTATTGATCATTACATTATATATATGTTAGGAAGTACTATTGATCATTACATTATATATATATGTTAGGAAGTATTATTGATCATTACATTATATATATGTTAGGAAGTATTATTGATCATTACATTATATATATATGTTAGGAAGTATTATTGATCATTACATTATATATATATGTTAGGAAGTACTATTGATCATTACATTATATATATATATGTTAGGAAGTATTATTGATCATTACATTATATATATATATGTTAGGAAGTACTATTGATCATTACATTATATATATATGTTAGGAAGTACTATTGATCATTACATTATATATATGTTAGGAAGTACTATTGATCATTACATTATATATATGTTAGGAAGTATTATTGATCATTACATTATATATATGTTAGGAAGTATTATTGATCATTACATTATATATATATATGTTAGGAAGTACTATTGATCATTACATTATATATATGTTAGGAAGTACTATTGATCATTACATTATATATATATATATATATATATATATATATATATATGTTAGGAAGTGTTATTGATCATTACATTATATATATGTTAGGAAGTACTATTGATCATTACATTATATATATGTTAGGAAGTACTATTGATCATTACATTATATATATGTTAGGAAGTACTATTGATCATTACATTATATATATGTTAGGAAGTATTATTGATCATTACATTATATATATGTTAGGAAGTATTATTGATCATTACATTATATATATATATGTTAGGAAGTACTATTGATCATTACATTATATATATGTTAGGAAGTACTATTGATCATTACATTATATATATATATATATATATATATATATATATATATATATATGTTAGGAAGTGTTATTGATCATTACATTATATATATGTTAGGAAGTACTATTGATCATTACATTATATATATGTTAGGAAGTACTATTGATCATTACATTATATATATATGTTAGGAAGTACTATTGATCATTACATTATATATATATATATATATATGTTAGGAAGTGTTATTGATCATTACATTATATATATGTTAGGAAGTACTATTGATCATTACATTATATATATATATATATATGTTAGGAAGTATTATTGATCATTACATTATATATATGTTAGGAAGTGTTATTGATCATTACATTATATATATGTTAGGAACTATTATTGATCATTACATTATATATATGTTAGGAAGTACTATTGATCATTACATTATATATATATATATATATGTTAGGAAGTACTATTGATCATTACATTATATATATATGTTAGGAAGTACTATTGATCATTACATTATATATATATATATATATATATATATATATATGTTAGGAAGTACTATTGATCATTACATTATATATATATATGTTAGGAAGTACTATTGATCATTACATTATATATATGTTAGGAAGTATTATTGATCATTACATTATATATATATGTTAGGAAGTATTATTGATCATTACATTATATATATGTTAGGAAGTGTTATTGATCATTACATTATATATATGTTAGGAAGTACTATTGATCATTACATTATATATATATGTTAGGAAGTGTTATTGATCATTACATTATATATATGTTAGGAAGTACTATTGATCATTACATTATATATATATGTTAGGAAGTATTATTGATCATTACATTATATATATGTTAGGAAGTATTATTGATCATTACATTATATATATGTTAGGAAGTACTATTGATCATTACATTATATATGTTAGGAAGTATTATTGATCATTACATTATATATATGTTAGGAAGTATTATTGATCATTACATTATATATATATATATTTATTTATTTATTTATTTATAAAATATTTTACCAGGAAGGATACATTGAGATTTCTCTCGTTTTCAAGTATGTCCTGGGATCACAAAACATTGCATTGATACAATAGGGTACAATAAAATACAAAAACAATAAAAATACACATTATATGCAAACATTTAACATAGAGCAGGTATGAAATATTTATCCATGACAGGAGCATTCTGTTTTGAGATATGTATAGAGGGATCTCTTAAAGGATTTTAGGCTTGGGGAAGTTTTTAAAGTGTGAGGGAGGTCATTCCATAATTGTGGCGCTCTGTAGGAAAAGGAGGATCGAGCTGTTTTTTTTTTTGTATTGAGGCAAGCTAAATAATGTGCTGTTATTGGATCGGAGGTTATAGGAGGTGGGAATAGCAGGGGAGAGCATTCTGCTCAGGTAGGGTGGGAGCTTCCCAGAAAGGCTCTTAAAGACAAGGCAGGAAAGATGGAGGGTGCGTCTGGATTCTAGCGACAGCCAGTTTAGTTCTTTTAGCATGTCACAATGGTGGGTCCTGTAGTTACATTGTAGCACAAAGCGGCAGAGCGAGTTATATAACGTATTTAGTTTATTAAGGTGAGTTTGCGGAGCAGGTGCATATACTATGTCCCCATAATCCAAGATAGGCATCAGCATTTGCTGTACAATCTTTTCCTTTACTGTAGGGCTGAGGCAAGATTTGTTTCTGTACAGGGCACCTAGTTTTGGATAAAGTTTAGAGGCAATTTTTTCTATGTGGAGTCCAAAAGATAGATTGGGGTCTAACAACATACCTAAGTATTTAAAAGAGTGGACTGCGGTCAGCGTGCAATTGGATTTTGTTTTGATGCGAAGATGGGAATTTTGTAATTTATGTATTTTAGGTCCCATTCCAAAGATCATTGTGACCGTTTTGTCAGTGTTTAGTAAGAGTTTGTTTTTCGAGATCCACTTTTCTACCTCTGTGAACTGGTCTTGGAGCACTGTTCCAAGCTGCAGCAGATCAGATTTGTTTGCATAGATTACCGTGTCGTCTGCGTACATGTGTACAGTTGAGGATTTGCAGACATTAGGCAAATCATTTATAAATAATGTGAATAGTAGGGGGCCGAGAATGGAACCTTGGGGAACACCACACGTGACTGGGAGAGGGAGGGAGTCAATGTTAGAGACAGAGACATATTGTGATCGATCCGATACATATGATTTAAACCAGGTTAACGGGTGATCAGCAATACCAGAGTTTTTTAGTTTGAGAAGTAGTAGGTCATGGTCCACTGTGTCAAAAGCCTTTGCAAAATCAAGGAAAATAGCTCCAGTTAGGTCTCCTTGTTCCATGGCAGTTTGGATGTCGTTGCAAACTTTTAGGAGGGCAGTTGTAGTGGAGTGATTCGGTCTGAAACCTGATTGATCAGGGGTCAGATAGTTAGAAAGTTGGTAATACTCGCATAATTGCGTATGGACGCATTTTTCTAGGATTTTTGACAATACAGGGAGCAGTGATATAGGACGATAGTTAGAAACCAAGGTTAACTCCCCACTTTTATGAATAGGCACTACTCTTGCAGTTTTCCAGAGTTTGGGTATGTATCCAGACACCAAGGATTCGTTAATTAGGGTTGCAACAGGCTTAGCAATTGCCGGCGCACTGAGCTTCAACAGCATTGCTGGGATTTGATCAGGTCCTGACTGGTTTTTCATTTTTAGATTATCGAGGTGTTTCTTAATGACATTGAAGGGTACAGGTCTAAAATTGAACTTTTCTATATTGGGTCTTTGCTGTTTTAGTGGGGCCTGATCCACATTTGTAGCTTCAGGATGCGTGCCATTTATTAGTTTGTCAATCAGGGTGGTGGAGCATCCTACAAAATAATTGTTAAAGGCATTTGCTACTTCTAAGGGGAGTTGCAGGTTTTGGTTATCCACATTGACAGTAGAGGGTTGGGAGTGGATTGGTGGATTTTGTAAGTTATTTATGAGTTTCCAAAACTTTCTAGGGTTACATATATTATTGTTCAGATTTTCACAGAAATATTGCGCCTTAGCCAATTTTGTTTGTTTAGTACATATATTTCGCCATTTTCTATATACACAGTGATCATTCATAGAGCCAGTATGCTTGAACTTTGACCACAATGAATCCCGAAATTGGTACATTTGAATGAGGTCAGCTGTGATCCAATTCAAGTGTGCTCCTTTTACTCTCACCTTACGCAGCGGTGCATGTAAATTCCAAACTTGTAGGAGTTCAGACTGAAAGAATTCAACTGCAGAGTCTAGATCTGGGATTAGGTTTAATCTGTGCCAGGGGAGGTTCTTGATGTCATTTAGAAATGATTGAAGATTAAATTTTTTGAAGGACCTGGTGATTGTAACCTTGGGAGAGGATTTAGTTGCCTTTATTTTGCGCACGCAGTACACTAAGCAGTGGTCACTGAAATTGTTAGGGAGAACACCTGCCTCCTGGATTCGGTTGGGAGAAGTGGAGAGAATCCAGTCGAGCAGGGTATGATTATGGCTTTTGATGTTTATGCGAGTTGGGGAGGAGATTAATTGCGTTAGATGCAAAGATTTAAACAGCGAGCGACAACTGTTATTTTTTGGATTCAGCCAATCGATGTTAAAATCTCCAAAAACCAAAATTTCACTTTTTGGGTTTTGAGTTATGGATTCACTAAGGAGCTGTGCTATGTCCGAAATGGAATGCACAGGGGAGCTTGGTGGGCGGTAGATTCCTGCAACAATGATTGATTTACTGCACGGGATCTCAATTTTGCCAGAAAGGAAATCAAAGGTGGCAGGAGAGCTAGATTTTTGTAAGGGGGTGAACTTTGTGGAATTGTCAACATAAATTACAATGCCACCTCCTCTCTTTGCTCTATCATTTCTATGGCATGAATATCCATGTATTGCAATGGCAGAGTCAGGTATTTTGCGGGTTAGCCACGATTCAGAGATCACAATGATTTTGGGTTTGTATTGTAAACACCAAGCTTGCAGTGCATCAATTTTCGGTAGTAAGCTGCGGATATTACAGTGCACAAAGGAGAGGCCTTTCTTAGCTGGAAGGCTAGGAATGGAATTTGTTAGGGGACCAGGGTTAGACTCTACGTCATTTGCAAGGGCAAGTAACATAAGGAATAGGAATTTGGAAATCATTTTTGATTGGCCATATAGTGAATGTGATACTTTATAATATTGTGAGGTGGGGGTAGGAGGGTTATTTTTTATAACCCTCCACCAGCACTCAGCAGATAAGTTACAGCAACAGAGCAGGCCATGATGTATGATAATTTGTTTTCCAGTTTGAGGTGTGTGCTTATGGCGGTTATTATGTGAACCAAATTGGAGTGAGAAAAGGGTTATCATGAATAACAGTAAGGATATATTTGGATTCATGTTAGTGGTATGAGGTGTGTAGATAAAAAATAAAAATGAAAAGTATATACACTATTGATGTGTGATATATAGCTATATGTAGGAAGAGAGGGTATTTATTCTATAGGGTTAAGTAGAAGGAAGGATGTGCTGATCAGTGGTTGCAGCTGTCATTTAAGGAGAATGAAATAAGTGTGGGAGACTATCTATAAAGGAAGAAATGAGCCTGGGGTGGGAGGGAAACTATCTTGCAGGATCTACCTTTTTGCAAAGCAGGGGCACAGCTGAGATAAGTTCTGTATTTTCTTGCAAGGCTTGGGTAGATATGTTTAAAAATCAGACTAAAGGAGAGAGATAAATTAGCGTCAGATTGGGCTGCAAACATTTAGAGGAATGGGGAGGGAATATCTATGAACATTTGAGCTAAGGGTCATAAAAGCAAAAACACAGGGAAAGTTAAAATTACAGAGATAACACAGAGGTATTCATGTAGGGGAATAAAACCATTAAAGTCCAAAAAAGATACATGGCCTTAGCTGATTAAACTAACTTTTAACATAATGGTCAGACATAATGGTAATAAAATATGCATTTTAAATCATAAAAACAAAACAATAAATAGCCAATACATATAACAATACACACATCAGAAAATAACAGGGTAGGTTAAATATAATGATATAACTATCTTGCAGGATCTACCTTTTTGCAAAGCAGGGGCACAGCTGAGATAAGTTCTGTATTTTCTTGCAAGGCTTGGGTAGATATGTTTAAAAATCAGACTAAAGGAGAGAGATAAATTAGCGTCAGATTGGGCTGCAAACATTTAGAGGAATGGGGAGGGAATATCTATGAACATTTGAGCTAAGGGTCATAAAAGCAAAAACACAGGGAAAGTTAAA
Organism: Bombina bombina; assembly: GCF_027579735.1. Taxonomy (NCBI): domain Eukaryota; kingdom Metazoa; phylum Chordata; class Amphibia; order Anura; family Bombinatoridae; genus Bombina; species Bombina bombina. Next base: position 9,159,674 of record NC_069504.1, on the reverse strand, counting down.
ATTACAGAGATAACACAGAGGTATTCATGTAGGGGAATAAAACCATTAAAGTCCAAAAAAGATACATGGCCTTAGCTGATTAAACTAACTTTTAACATAATGGTCAGACATAATGGTAATAAAATATGCATTTTAAATCATAAAAACAAAACAATAAATAGCCAATACATATAACAATACACACATCAGAAAATAACAGGGTAGGTTAAATATAATGATATAACTATCTTGCAGGATCTACCTTTTTGCAAAGCAGGGGCACAGCTGAGATAAGTTCTGTATTTTCTTGCAAGGCTTGGGTAGATATGTTTAAAAATCAGACTAAAGGAGAGAGATAAATTAGCGTCAGATTGGGCTGCAAACATTTAGAGGAATGGGGAGGGAATATCTATGAACATTTGAGCTAAGGGTCATAAAAGCAAAAACACAGGGAAAGTTAAAATTACAGAGATAACACAGAGGTATTCATGTAGGGGAATAAAACCATTAAAGTCCAAAAAAGATACATGGCCTTAGCTGATTAAACTAACTTTTAACATAATGGTCAGACATAATGGTAATAAAATATGCATTTTAAATCATAAAAACAAAACAATAAATAGCCAATACATATAACAATACACACATCAGAAAATAACAGGGTAGGTTAAATATAATGATATAACTATCTTGCAGGATCTACCTTTTTGCAAAGCAGGGGCACAGCTGAGATAAGTTCTGTATTTTCTTGCAAGGCTTGGGTAGATATGTTTAAAAATCAGACTTTTTGCAAAGCAGGGGCACAGCTGAGATAAGTTCTGTATTTTCTTGCAAGGCTTGGGTAGATATGTTTAAAAATCAGACTTTTTGCAAAGCAGGGGCACAGCTGAGATAAGTTCTGTATTTTCTTGCAAGGCTTGGGTAGATATGTTTAAAAATCAGACTTTTTGCAAAGCAGGGGCACAGCTGAGATAAGTTCTGTATTTTCTTGCAAGGCTTGGGTAGATATGTTTAAAAATCAGACTTTTTGCAAAGCAGGGGCACAGCTGAGATAAGTTCTGTATTTTCTTGCAAGGCTTGGGTAGATATGTATATCTATATTTATATATATTTATATATATATATATATATATATGTTAGGAAGTACTATTGATCATTACATTATATATATATATGTTAGGAAGTACTATTGATCATTACATTATATATATATATGTTAGGAAGTATTATTGATCATTACATTATATATATATATATATATGTTAGGAAGTATTATTGATCATTACATTATATATATGTTAGGAAGTACTATTGATAATTACATTATATATATATGTTAGGAAGTGTTATTGATCATTACATTATATATATATGTTAGGAAGTACTATTGATCATTACATTATATATATATATGTTAGGAAGTATTATTGATCATTACATTATATATATATGTTAGGAAGTATTATTGATCATTACATTATATATATGTTAGGAAGTGTTATTGATCATTACATTATATATATGTTAGGAAGTATTATTGATCATTACATTATATATATATATGTTAGGAAGTACTATTGATCATTACATTATATATATGTTAGGAAGTGTTATTGATCATTACATTATATATATGTTAGGAAGTATTATTGATCATTACATTATATATATATGTTAGGAAGTACTATTGATCATTACATTATATATATATATGTTAGGAAGTACTATTGATCATTACATTATATATATATATGTTAGGAAGTACTATTGATCATTACATTATATATATATATGTTAGGAAGTACTATTGATCATTACATTATATATATATATATGTTAGGAAGTACTATTCATCATTACATTATATATATATATATGTTAGGAAGTACTATTGATCATTACATTATATATATATGTTAGGAAGTACTATTGATCATTACATTATATATATATATGTTAGGAAGTATTATTGATCATTACATTATATATATGTTAGGAAGTACTATTGATCATTACATTATATATATATGTTAGGAAGTATTATTGATCATTACATTATATATATATATATATATATATATATATATATATATATATGTTAGGAAGTACTATTGATCATTACATTATATATATATGTTAGGAAGTACTATTGATCATTACATTATATATATATGTTAGGAAGTACTATTGATCATTACATTATATATATGTTAGGAAGTATTATTGATCATTACATTATATATATATATGTTAGGAAGTACTATTGATCATTACATTATATATGTTAGGAAGTATTATTGATGATTACATTATATATATGTTATGAAGTATTATTGATCATTATATTATATATATGTTAGGAAGTACTATTGATCATTACATTATATATATATGATAGGAAGTATTATTGATCATTACATTATATATATATATATATGTTAGGAAGTGTTATTGATCATTACATTATATATATATATATATGTTAGGAAGTACTATTGATCATTACATTATATATATATGATAGGAAGTATTATTGATCATTACATTATATATATATATGTTAGGAAGTACTATTGATCATTACATTATATATATATATGTTAGGAAGTATTATTGATCATTACATTATATATATATGTTAGGAAGTATTATTGATCATTACATTATGTATATGTTAGGAAGTATTATTGATCATTATATTATATATATGTTAGGAAGTACTATTGATCATTACATTATATATATATGTTAGGAAGTATTATTGATGATTACATTATATATATGTTATGAAGTATTATTGATCATTATATTATATATATGTTAGGAAGTACTATTGATCATTACATTATATATATTAGGAAGTACTATTGATCATTACATTATATATATATATTAGGAAGTACTATTGATCATTACATTATATATATATGTTAGGAAATATTATTGATCATTACATTATATATATATGTTAGGAAGTATTATTGATCATTACATTATATATATGTTAGGAAGTATTATTGATCATTACATTATATATATATATGTTAGGAAGTACTATTGATCATTACATTATATATATATATATATGTTAGGAAGTATTATTGATCATTACATTATATATATGTTAGGAAGTACTATTGATCATTACATTATATATATATGTTAGGAAGTATTATTGATCATTACATTATATATATGTTAGGAAGTACTATTGATCATTACATTATATATATATGTTAGGAAGTATTATTGATCATTACATTATATATATGTTAGGAAGTACTATTGATCATTACATTATATATATATATATATATATGTTAGGAAGTACTATTGACCATTACATTATATATATATATATATATATATATAATATATATATATATATATATATATGTTAGGAAGTACTATTGATCATTACATTATATATATATATATATATATGTTAGGAAGTACTATTGATCATTACATTATATATATGTTAGGAAGTATTATTGATCATTACATTATATATATATATGTTAGGAAGTATTATTGATCATTACATTATATATATGTTAGGAAGTATTATTGATCATTACTTTATATATATATGTTGGGAAGTATTATTGATCATTACATTATATATATGTTAGGAAGTATTATCGATCATTACATTATATATATGTTAGGAAGCATTATTGATCATTATATTATATATATGTTAGGAAGTATTATTGATCATTACATTATATATTTATATATGTTAGGAAGTATTATTGATCATTACATTATATATATGTTAGGAAGTACTATTGATCATTACATTATATATATGTTAGGAAGTACTATTGATCATTACATTATATATATATGTTAGGAAGTATTATTGATCATTACATTATATATATGTTAGGAAGTATTATTGATCATAACATTATATATATGTTAGGAAGTATTATTGATCATTACATTATATATATGTTAGGAAGTGTTATTGATCATTATATTATATATATATATGTTAGGAAGTATTATTGATCATTACATTATATATATGTTAGGAAGTGTTATTGATCATTATATTATATATATATGTTAGGAAGTATTATTGATCATTACATTATATATATGTTAGGAAGTATTATTGATCATTACATTATATATATGTTAGGAAGTATTATTGATCATTACATTATATATATATGTTAGGAAGTACTATTGATCATTACATTATATATATATGTTAGGAAGTACTATTGATCATTACATTATATATATATATATATATATATATATATATATATATATGTTAGGAAGTGTTATTGATCATTACATTATATATATGTTAGGAAATACTATTGATCATTACATTATATATATGTTAGGAAGTACTATTGATCATTACATTATATATATGTTAGGAAGTACTATTGATCATTACATTATATATATATGTTAGGAAGTGTTATTGATCATTACATTATATATATGTTAGGAAGTACTATTGATCATTACATTATATATATATGTTAGGAAGTATTATTGATCATTACATTATATATATGTTAGGAAGTGTTATTGATCATTACATTATATATATGTTAGGAACTATTATTGATCATTACATTATATATATGTTAGGAAGTACTATTGATCATTACATTATATATATGTTAGGAAGTATTATTGATCATTACATTATATATATGTTAGGAAGTACTATTGATCATTACATTATATATATGTTAGGAAGTACTATTGATCATTACATTATATATATATATATATATATATATGTTAGGAAGTACTATTGATCATTACATTATATATATATATATATATATATGTTAGGAAGTACTATTGATCATTACATTATATATATGTTAGGAAGTATTATTGATCATTACATTATATATATGTTAGGAAGTACTATTGATCATTACATTATATATATATGTTAGGAAGTATTATTGATCATTACATTATATATATATGTTAGGAAGTACTATTGATCATTACATTATATATATATATGTTAGGAAGTACTATTGATCATTACATTATATATATATGTTAGGAAGTATTATTGATCATTACATTATATATATGTTAGGAAGTATTATTGATCATTACATTATATATATATATGTTAGGAAGTACTATTGATCATTACATTATATATATATATGTTAGGAAGTACTATTGATCATTACATTATATATATATGTTAGGAAGTACTATTGATCATTACATTATATATATGTTAGGAAGTACTATTGATCATTACATTATATATATATGTTAGGAAGTGTTATTGATCATTACATTATATATATGTTAGGAAGTGTTATTGATCATTACATTATATATATGTTAGGAAGTACTATTGATCATTACATTATATATATGTTAGGAAGTACTATTGATCATTACATTATATATATGTTAGGAAGTACTATTGATCATACATTATATATATATATATATATATATATATGTTAGGAAGTTGTTATTGATCATTACATTATATATATATGTTAGGAAGTACTATTGATCATTACATTATATATATATATGTTAGGAAGTATTATTGATCATTACATTATATATATGTTAGGAAGTGTTATTGATCATTACATTATATATATGTTAGGAACTATTATTGATCATTACATTATATATATGTTAGGAAGTACTATTGATCATTACATTATATATATGTTAGGAGTACTATTGATCATTACATTATATTTATATATATATATATATATTGTTAGGAAGGTACTATTGATCATTACATTATATATATATGTTAGGAAGTACTATTGATCATTACAATATATATATATGTTAGGAAGTATTATTGATCATTACATTATATATATATGTTAGGAAGTACTATTGATCATTACATTATATATATGTTAGGAAGTACTATTGATCATTACATTATATATATATGTTAGGAAGTACTATTGATCATTACATTATATATATATGTTAGGAAGTATTATTGATCATTACATTATATATATGTTAGGAAGTATATTGATCATTACATATATATATATGTTTAGGAAGTACTATTGATCATTACATTATATATATATGTTAGGAAGTACTATTGATCATTACATTATATATATATGTTAGGAAGTATTATTGATCATTACATTATATATATATGTTAGGAAGTACTATTGATCATTACATTATATATATATGTTAGGAAGTACTATTGATCATTACATTATATATATATATATATATATATATATATATATATATATATATATATATGTGTTAGGAAGTGTTATTGATCATTACATTATATATATGTTAGGAAGTACTATTGATCATTACATTATATATATGTTAGGAAGTACTATTGATCATTACATTATATATATGTTAGGAAGTACTATTGATCATTACATTATATATATATGTTAGGAAGTGTTATTGATCATTACATTATATATATGTTAGGAACTATTATTGATCATTACATTATATATATGTTAGGAAGTACTATTGATCATTACATTATATATATGTTAGGAAGTGTTATTGATCATTACATTATATATATGTTAGGAACTATTATTGATCATTACATTATATATATGTTAGGAAGTACTATTGATCATTACATTAATATATGTTAGGAAGTACTATTGATCATTACATTATATATATATATATATATATATATATATATATATATATATATATATATATATATGTTAGGAAGTACTATTGATCATTACATTATATATATGTTAGGAAGTATTATTGATCATTACATTATATATATGTTAGGAAGTACTATTGATCATTACATTATATATATATGTTAGGAAGTATTATTGATCATTACATTATATATATGTTAGGAAGTACTATTGATCATTACATTATATATATATATATATATGTTAGGAAGTACTATTGATCATTACATTATATATATGTTAGGAAGTATTATTGATCATTACATTATATATATATATGTTAGGAAGTACTATTGATCATTACATTATATATATATGTTAGGAAGTACTATTGATCATTACATTATATATATATGTTAGGAAGTACTATTGATCATTACATTTATATATTGTTAGGAAGTACTATTTGATCATACATTTCTATATATATATATATATATATATGTTAGGAAGTGTTATTGATCATTACATTATATATTGTTAGGAAGTACTATTGATTTACATTATATATATGTTAGAAGTACTATTGATCATTACATTATATATATATAATATGTTAGAAGTGTTATTGATCATTACATTATATATATGTTAGGAAGTACTATTGATCATTACATTATATATATATATATATATATAT